>NC_021161.2:12167722-12173399 GCF_000331145.2 Cicer arietinum | reverse complement strand
ATTTAAGGGGAGTTATGAATATTTAAGGGACTTTAATTTAACCTATAAGGGAGTTTAATTCTTATGTAAGTGACTATATAATTCAAGAGTCTAGTGTGTTTCACACACACTAGACTTATTCAACCATTGAAGGTTAACTATAATACAGTGTCTAGTGTGTAACTAGCACACTGTACTCATTAAACAATATTAGAATAATATTCAAATAAATATCCATTAAGAAAAAGAAAAAGCATATAATAAACAGAAGTATATATTAGAGAAATATGCATCAACAAAAACTTAAGCATGCATATAATACATTTAAAAGTATGTATAAGAAAGAAAAAAAATTAAAATACATTATAAGTTATAAATAAAGAAATCAAATAAATTTAAAAGGCTGTATAAAAAAAAATTACGCATACATTAGAAAAACTGAAGCATTACAATTAAATAGAAGCACGCATTAAAAAAACTGAAGCACTAATTACATTTAGTAAAAAAGAATCACAAGTTACACTTAGAAAAAAAGAAGCACATTTTTAACATGTTAATTAAACTCATAAAAAGAACCATAAACTTTAAGCACATATTAATTAAACACATCTTAAAAAGAAATATACAAGTTAAATATATAGCATTCATTTATAGGCATAAAAATATAGTATACATTTGAAAAACTTATAAACATGAAATAGAAACAATATAAGCATCAAACAGAAAATGAAAAAAATAGATGCACAGACTTACAGTGCTCTTGCTCTATAATCAACCCTTGCTTGCTACTGTTATTGGCTCGTTGGTCCATCTTTTCCAGGCACAAGCCAAGAACATCAAGTATGTTTTTTTTTTCAGAATATTCATATCTAATAATTTACCACAACCAGAATATCAAAAAGGGGTGATTCATATCTAATAATTAAAAAGTCAAACTCTAGAAAGTATTTTGGGAAAAAATCAGAATATTCATATCTAATAATTTACCACAACCAGAATATCAAAAAGGGGTGATTCATATCTAATAATTAAAAAGTCAAACTCTAGAAAGTATTTTGGGAAAAAATCATAATATTCATATCTAATAATTATTCATATCTAGACATCAGAGTTTGAATTCATACCAGAATATTTAAATATCATAATATGCATATTAGAGTTTTCTAGATATGAATATTTATTAGAGTTGGAAATTAGAGTTTGAATTCAAAAATCAGAATATTGAAACTCTAGAGTATGCAAAAAAATCAAAGAAAAAATAAATAAAAGAATATTTACCTTGAAGATATGAGATCCAATAAGTAGAGAAAATGAAACAAAAAGAATAGAAATAAATTGGTTATATGAAATAATAGCAACAATCTAATAACTAAAAAACAGCTTTGTTTTTTTACATCATACCAAAAAAACAATAATAAGAGTATGAATATCAAATGTTGGTCAGAAAGAGCATAAATTATCAAATATCAAATGTTCTACCTGGAGGAACTGCGAGGTTTCAAGGTGATGGAAAATTAAATTGGATGTACTAAAATAAGAAGTATTAGGGGATAATAACTTAGCAAATTGTATTGTCATGAGTATATAAATGATAAAATTACCAAGTGAATCATGGCATTATACTAGTAAAGTTTTGATACTACAAATAAGAGATGTCTAAAGGTAGTGATTGAAACAGAAAGTATCAACTAACAGATAATGTTTGTACTTTCTAAGCATGGTTAGCTACAACAAAACAACTAAGAAAATGCACATGACACATTCTTCAATTCAAAACAAGAAACAAAGAGTATGATACAAATTAACAGCAACTATTTAGAGCTTATAATCTCAAAGGAAAATAGATTTTTCTTAATTGATTAATCTATTTGCTAACAATGCAAAAAGTAATTTCAATTTCAAAACCTAACCCTGCCATATAAAACAAAATAATATACTTAAAAAATTTGTTATCATGATGTATATTGAAGACAACAACAATATTAAGAACATAATAGAAAGTTAAAAAGTAAGGATTAATGTGGAAAATTAGACATAATGGATTTTTTGCCTTAACAGTAATAAAACAAATCAAAATCTAATATATAAAACAAATAATTTAAGATGAGGACAAACAATTAGTAGGACAAATAACAGAGTTAAGAACACGACAAACTGCATGGTAAGGTGAGGCAGATTACTACATAATAACACATTATACTTAAGAAAAATGAAAAATCTAATATATAAAACAGCATGCAAAAACAAAAAAAACCAAACTCTAGAAAATCCAAAAACAAAAACAATAGTTAAATCAAAACCCTAATTATAATAAAAAGAAATAAAAACCCTAACACAATGCAAAATAAATTAGAAAAACGATGAACATGTTTAAAACAACAAAGATGAAAAATGCTATTTTTAACACGAGATTGAAAATGCTAACAAAGAGGAAAATGTTTATAACAACAAAGACGAAACTAACAATCAAAAATGAAACTACGAAGAAATTAACATAAACGAAACTAGCAAAGACGAAACTAACAGATTTAAAACAACAAAAACGAAAAAAGACAATTTTGAAAAACGAGATTATAAAGTTTGGAACGAAAAAGGTTAGAGAGTTGAGAAATAAGAGATAAAGTGATAACCTAGAGTGGATGTGGCCGCCACTGACCGTCGTTGGCCGCCGTTGAGGCTTGAAGAAATTAGGGTTTGCTGGTGTGAAGAAATTAGGGTTTGCTGGTGTGAAGAACTAGGGTTCGTGAGAGGATGATGACGAGAGAATGAGCTGTGGGTGGAATTGTGAGACTGATTGAAATTAGGGTTAGGGTTGAGTTATAATAGTGGACCAAATTAAATTGGATTTAGTAGACCCAGTCCAACACTTACTAATAATTATTATAAACTGTTATCGAGCGGGTCGGTCACCGCCGGTCCAAAATCCATAACCCGAACCCGCCCGAATCTACCCTATTGAACTCTTTAATTGTACACGTGTGACCCATTGGGTCCGATCCAACCGGCCCAGTTTACTTCACCCGCTGCGGGCCGGACGGTATAAAGCGGGCCTATCTCTTTTGTCCAACCCTACGTGCACAGTCTTGTAGATCCGTATTTACAGTACATTAACAATAATTATAACAAGTTTATGTATAACTGGTCACAGTTGGCCCTAACTACAGTTATAACCCGTTGTTGTCTCTTTAAAAAATAAAAGTTTTTTTATAAAAAAATTAAAATTTTGTTCGTGTTAAAACTGATAAAATTTTATATAAATTTAATATTATTTTAATAAAACTTAAATCGAAAATAAATATTACATATTATTAATTATATTAATTTAATAAATAATTTAAGATATAAATATCAATTTAAAAATATGAATCAAATTATTCAAACTTACAACATTTGACAGAATTGCAGAAGTGATTCTATATAAATTTATCAAAATAATTAACATTGAAAATATATAATACTTGATATTATGGGTAGAAAAAGGATGTTGTTGTTGCATATTATTTAAGATTACTAGTATAAACAAATTGGCTAAATTTTGTTATTGTTGCTGCAAACTAATTAAGATTCCTAGTATAAATAAATTGGCTAACAAGTAGGGATTGGAGAAATAATAGTTATAAATTGAAAAATTATGATATAAATAGTGAGCACATTAGAAGAATTAGTTATAAATTGAAAAATCATGATACGAGTAAAGAACATATTATTAACATCAGTTTTTGAAATGGTACAACATATATACACACTATTTTCTTCCTCAACTAAAATATGGAAAATTCTACATGAGTTCTTGATGTTGTGGGAGAACAGTTGAAATGTCTTATTTCATTTTTTTCGAAAAATATAGAGAAAGTGAATTTAAAATTGTCATGATTTCTACAAAGAAATTTTCTATAGTTATTACATAAAATATTAATAATGTATTTATTAATTTTTGAAAATATTATTTTCGTTTTACGTCTCACAACGTGTTGGATCGACAATATGAAACTAAAGTGTGTGTGTGTGTGTTTTATTTATTAAAAATGTGTTTTTATACAAGTACTTAAATATTTTCTATTATATTTAAATTTGGTTAAATTGCATGCATATATGAAACATAAAAATGCAACAACCTTGATACAAATAAAAGCAAAATAACACAAGCTAAGATGTATAACAACAAAACAATATATATAACAATATGTCCCTCGGGTAGCTTTAGTTGAAATTGAGGATACTATGGGTCATGGAGAGTATGATAGATGTAATAACCTATTTAATAAAAATATATTAAAAATAAAGGGTAGTTAAAGTATTAACATATTAATTTTGAAATAAACAATTTTACTTAAATAGAAATAGTCAAAAAGGTAATATGGAGAATGTTCAAGGGGCAAAAAAGAAAATTACCTTTTTTTTCCTCATTTTATCCTTTTTCGGTAAAATGCTCAACCATGTCTCATTTTTCCCTTCTCCTTCTTGTAACTAGGTTGAAGGGTAACATCATTGTTACTGTTCATCTTCTCTTCGATGTCCTCTATTTTTCCTTCTCTTCCAAATCTTTCAAGCCTAGAAGTTCACTAAAGTCCCCAAAGCTGTTCTGCAGCCTTGTATGTCGGAATATGTCTCTTCATCCTTGTGAATCAACCTAAATCAATGAAGTAGGGAACCCGTCTTCAAAAGGAGCTTAGAGCTGCTTTGGACCAAAATCTTCTTCTTATTTAGTGTCATTTTTATGAGTTGTGTTACATTAATTTCTATTAGCATGAGGGTTATGAAAATTCATTCACTAAAGTTATTTACTTCTTGTTAAAAACTGTTTTGGGGGCATTAAGAGTTAGACAAACTTAAAGTGTGAGGAAATTAAATTTTTAGCATATAGTTGATTTGAAACTACACCAAATGATTTTAAAATGTCATGCATGTTGTTTGTTTGATCATTGCATAATTGTTGTGTTGAAATTTAGGAACACTCAGGATTTCGAGTAAAAAATTATTGTTTAATGTGTCAATCTTCTCACTGGAGACAAATGTGCGTGCATTGGATGCTCTTTCACCCCTGCCTCTGTGGATTTTCCTCTGGGTGTCATTTTGTAACTTTGGCGGTTTCCCCTATGTTTATTGCTTCAAAAATCTAAGTATTTTTACCTCTGATAATTATTTTCTATATACTGCCTCTAGTTCTTAAATCGTGATTTTGGGCATTCTGCCTTTGATGATTAACTTACGTTTTTGGCCATATTGTCTCTAATGCTATTTCTCAACTTTGAGTATTTTTTCCTTTGTTAGTTGTATTATTGTTTCTTGTATTTTGCCTCTGGTAAATTACTTCTATTTTTGTCTCTGGTGAAATGTGTAAGACCCTTAGTTTTAAATTCTATTTTTTGTAATTTTAGTATTTCTCTATGTTGAATTGTTGACACATTTAGCCCAATTTTACTTTATTTTGGGAATTAAATACCAAAAGCTTATTTTGTTAGAGTTTGTAATATGTTTATATATATATATATATTGAGACCCGTTTAAAAATTATTTGTCGAAGAATAATTTAATTACGTTACGAAAAATTTAATACCGAACAGTTTTGTTAAAAATATCACTTGTTGCTGAAAATTTATCGGTCAATTAAGTTGCAACGAGAGTAGATATTTTTATCAAAATAGTTTGAGATGTGAGTAAAGTGATGTGTGTAAGAATATTTAAATTTTGTAGGTTT
>NC_021161.2:12158659-12167222 GCF_000331145.2 Cicer arietinum | reverse complement strand
TTTATATCTTAGAGATGATCATGATGAGAGAATTTGGATTAATCCATCGTTTCGTATCGTTAATGGACAAACAAATGTGAATCCCACCAGGAAAAGAAGAAGGACATCTTAATGTGTTTAATTGTTTTATATAAGCCATGTAATCTGAACTGAGTTCATGTAATTTAATTGTTTGATCTGCCAGAATTGAGCATTTTAGTATTTAGCTTGAACTGTATTTGATACTAAGTTCATGTAATTTAAGTGTACGTTTGACATGCCATAACTAATTTTTGGCTTATATTGAACTTGAAAAAGCTTTGTTTGAGTAATGAGAATTTATTTTGAAGTTGAATTGATCATCCCAATATGAGCTGATCATGAAATTTAGCATTGATATATATATATATATATATATATATAGGTAGTTAACTAATTATTTGGAGAAAAAAAATTCCAAATATAGGTATTTTACTTGAACTGAATATAAACTTGTAATTTTACAGCGCTTTTGTCCATAAGTGCTATAAAAGCCTTTAAAAAAAATAAGGAGGTCACAAAGCTTAGTTTTATACCAAGTTAAAATGGTCTTTTAAAGCGCTTGTTGTCAAAGTTCTGTAAAAGGCTTTTAAAAATAAAATAAGGAGGTCTTTTACATCGCTTTGACAATAAGCGCTGTATAAGACATTTAAAAAAACAACCCTATTACATAAGAAAACAAAGAGGTCTTTTAAAGCGTTTGTTGCTAAAGCACTGTAAAAGGCTTTTAAAAATAAAATAAGGAGGTCTTTTACAGTGCTTTTCCAACAAGCGTTGTAAAAGGCTTTTAAAAATACAGCCCTGTTACATAAGAAACAGAGAAGTCTTTTAAAGCGCTTGTCCAAGCGCTTGTGGACAAGCGCTGTAAAAGACTTCTAAAAATATAAAATAATGAGGTCTTTTACAGCGCTTGTGAAAAAGCGCTGTAAAAAGCTTCTAAAAAAGCGTTGTAATAGGGTTTTAAAAAATAAAATAAGGAGATTTTTTACAGCGCTCTTTCAAAAAAGCGCTGTAATAGGGTTTTATATATAACTGAAAACCGCTTCAGTTTCCTCTTCATTAAGTAAACTTCACTACGCTAGTGTCCTCCTCCTTTTCATTGTTCTTCTCATTGCGAACCCTATCATCTGTGTTATTATCCCTACGGACCATATTGCCACTATCATCTCCATTGCTAACCATCTACATCTGTGTTATTATCCCTACGAACCAGCTCTTCTCATTGAAATACGTAACCCTCATTACGTATTTATGCGAACCATACTATGTCCTACGAACCGTTCGTATTTTTGCGCATTCTCGGTGTTCCTTCTCCTACGAACCCTACGTATTTCTTCTCACTATTCATGTATTGTATTTATTAATTTTTTGTTGTCACTAAAATGCATGTTGAACTTATACTGCTACATACTTAGACTACTGCATGTTGAACTTGTTGAAATTATACTGAACTGCATGTTGAACTTGTTGTAGATAAATGAGTACCAACAAGGATTTAGATCATCAAAATGAGGAAGTTGTCAACACTAAGACTTATGAAAATGAAGTCAAACGTGGGTGCAACCATCATGCAAAATGTCATAAAAGCAAGGAGTAGTGGCATAAAATTTGAGGTATACTATACTTTGTTTGCTGTTTATTTTTTATTTTTTTATCTTTTTTGAAAACATGTACTTACTATATGAGTTTATTAGGTTGGACGGAATGAGAGTGGTCAGCCAATTGACCCCAACAGTTCCATGTTTGTAAGTTATATTGGGGCTGTTGTTCGTTAGAATATCTCCATCACAATTGACGATTGGAGAGATAAGGCGTTGAAGGATGCGAAAGATATACAGTGGACTGATATACAAGTAACTTTTTTGATCCACTTTTTTGTTACTTATAATTTTTTCCATTGATATACTTTACTCAAACTATATCTTTATTTCGTTTGCAGACTACTTTTGATGTTGATGAGGTGATAAAGACTTACATGTTGAGAGTTGCTGGAAAAATACACCGGGGTTTTAGATCTCACCTCTCAAATTGCTATCTAAAAGATCCGGAAGGAAATATGAATGCTGAAGCTCCAAAAATATATAAATATTATATATCAAATGAAGAATGGAGCGCATTTGTAGCAAAACGTTCAGACCCCTTGTTTGTGGTATGTGATTAATTTATTAGCATTTTTGTTTTATTATTCATATTTATAGCGTATTTTAAATTTTTACACGATTGTTATTTTCTTTTATATAGAGTATAACTAAGGAAAATTGCGAGAGAGCCAAAAATCTGACGCACCCATACAAAAAATCTCGTATGGGATATGCACGTCTAGAGCAAAAACTTGTAAATAATTAAACATCACTTTTTTATAATGTGGTACATTATAAACTATAGTTTCTAACTAATATTTTGTTTATGATCTTAACGAATAGCTACAAGACACCCAATCCGATCAACCGTTGGATCGTCAAATCTTGTGGAAGGAAGCTCGTGTAAATAAAGATGGAGTGGTTGGTAACGAAAATGTTCAAAAAGTAATAGAACTTTGTGTAAGTATATTATCACTTTAATATTTTTTAATATTGTATTTTAAAAATGATAATGAACTTATCTTTTTAATCCTACGTGTATTTTAGGAGAATCTCGAACAAAGTTCAGAAAATCAAGAAGACAACAAAGCTAGTTGCAGGGACATTCTCGGTAAAGTGTTTAATGTTCCTGAATATTCTGGTCGCGTGAGTGGGAAATGATTTGGCGTAACTTCTAAAAGTTATTTTTCACAATAGAAGCGCCAAAATCCATCTAATGAGGAAGTATTAGAGAAGCTCAAATTCCTATAAGAGCAAGTGGCACTCTTGGTTAAGAAGAATAAAGACAAACAACTTCCGGATCAGCTCCAACGTGAAATACAAATGGAGAGTGAAAACACGAGTTGCAACATTGGTCTCAAAAGTCTTCCCGAAGTAATTAATTACTTAATAAAATAAGAAATTCATTCAACCTAATTGTTTCACATACTTATGTATTAACCATTGATTTAGGGTGTCACTCCTTGCGTGTTGTACTTATCCTCCCATACTCATTGCAAGGTCGGAAAAGGAACATTGTACAATACTTTAGGAGAAGTATTGCACAACACACCGATCCCTACGGGCCATGTCAAAGTATCACCCGTTATTACTTTAGAACCAAATGCACCGTTGCCTATACCGGACAACAATGCAGATATGAAGTATTTGGGCGAAGCAATTGGTAGTTACGTGGCATGGCCCACACATCTTGTTGCCCTTGATAAGGTATGTTTAATTAATTGAAATGTATGTTTAATTGATATGTATATTTAATTGCACGATATATGATTATGATTGATTATATTTAATTGTTGATTTTTTCCGTTGTTAACTTTAATTTCACATTTATTTAGATTTAGACAAAGTCTAAAGGGAATGATAAGAAAATTCCCAGAAACGAGTCAGTCACATCGCCAGAAAATGTTTGTCACATTTATTCTGTAAGGTTTGTCATTTTTCAGATTCAATAAACTAACAAACTAATTAGCCTCATTTTTTCAGATTCAATCCAATAAACCACCCGCACAACAAACCAGCAGCCAGAATAAACCAGCTGCCGCACCACAATTGGATGTTCTTGGTAAAAATAAAGCCGACAAACTTCAAAAAATGGAGGGTAGTAAAGCTAGCAAACTTCAAAAGCTGGAGGGTAATAAAGCTGCCTAAGTTGCTGCTCAAAAACTGGATCGGGAAAAATCAGTTGTTGCTCCTGCTCCTAAAATAAGTCAGCCATGCCTTGCTCGATATGGGTCGTGTCTTGACATACAGGTAAAAACGAATATGGGCAGCAACAATGATTCACACATCATAAGCATGGGTAAAGCTATATTCGGAGATGAATATGAAAAACTACTTGAAAAAGAGCACATATACGAACTTCTCAACCATAAGGAGCTGAGTGCTACTGTCATCAGCTTATACATTAGGTAAAAATTACTTTTAATTGCATTTATTGGTAATTAATTTAATTTGAATTTTTCATTGAAGGTTTTTGTATGAGAAGTTGGTGTGCACGGGTAGATTGTCAAATAGATTTTCATTCTTGTCTCCGCATAAGCTTTCGATGTTTAAATTCGATCTAGTGAATGTAAGAAAATACGTTCTAGATATCCTATTAGGAAATAGAGAGAAGGATAAGTTGTTCCTTGCACCATATAATTCAGGGTACGCAATTATATATTGTTTATTTATATCTTTTTTAATTTATGAGATCTTAATTTATTAGTTGTGTAAACAAATTTGCCAACCAAATTTTTGTTGTTGTAGGGCACATTGGGTGCTATTTGCAATCAAAGCGACCTCTGAAGTTATATACTATTTAGATCCCTTGCACGACCGTTACAACAATCACTCCGATATAAAGACTATGTTCGACACGTAAGTAATATTCATTTATTTCTTCGATAGTGCTTCACAAGTTTTTCGAGCTCAAAAAGGTGCTACAGTGTTGAAGCAAAAGTCAAATAACATCACATGGATTCATCACATGGATTCCAATAAAGGTTTGAAATATATGCCTTTAAAATTTCATTTACAATCAATGCACATATATTTATTGACTTATATGTTTTATTTTATAGTGCCCTCGTCAAACTAACAACATCGACTGTGAGTACTATATATTGCGATTCATGAAGGAGATTGTTGATATGAATCAAACTATAATCTCAGAAACGGTACGGTATTTTCATTATTTGTTTTTCATATATAAACTTTGTATATATTTGATTCTAACTTATTTATGTTCAATTTTTATATTGCACAGTACTTTGATAATTTCAGTCCAACATACTTTGAAAGAGATCTAATTGAAATAAAGGAAGATTGGTGTCAGTATGTGATTGAAATGAAAATTATTTGATTTGCTGGTAAATGGAATACTATAAAGGATAGTTATATGAATATATGGTAGTTCTGTTCTGATAGTTATATGTATATGAATAGGGCACATTTGTAAAGTTGTGTATATGAATATGTTGTGAACTGATTGTGTAAATAGTAAAGTTATAAAGTTAAATTATAAAGTTATATAGTTCTGTTGTTGTGTACTGATTGTGAACTGATTCTGGATGAAAATGATTTTGGAAAAAAATTTAAAAGGCAGCGCTTTCTAAAAAAATGCCATAAAAAACTAAAAAGCGCTTTTTAAAAATTCAATTTACAGCGTTTTTTAATAAAACTAAAATAAGAATGCACATTTAACGGCGTTTTTTCAAAAAAACGTTGTAATAGGTGCATAATAATGCATCTATTGTTTGCACATTTTATAGCGCTTTTTCAAAAAGCGCTGTAATAGGTGCATAATAATGCATCTATTGAATGCACCTTTTACTGCGCTTTTTCAAAAAAACGCTGTAATAGGTGCATAATAATGCATCTATTGAACGCACCTTTTACAGCGCTTTGTCCAAAAAGCGCTGTAAAACGAGTATAACAAGTGCACAATATATCTACCTATTTTATAACGCTTTTTTATTTTAAAAAACGTTGTTGTATCTTTTTACAGCGCTAGATAAATTTCGCGTAGTTCTAAGTGAATTTGAGACAATTTGACTAGCTTTTCCTTGCTTCAATATAAAGATATCCAAAATTTGCTAAGCGAAATTTCATATACTCAAACACTATAAAAGCAAAGTTACTTTCATTTTGAGGGATTTATTAGATTTTTGTAGAGACAGAGATCGAATCGAAAAAGAAACTTTGAAAAAGGCTTAGATCTCATTATTGAAGATCAATTCTAGTCTTTTCATCTTGATCTTAAATTATATATATATTCTAATTATTCATGAATATCAATATTTATCTATGCTCTTTAATATTTTTTATGCTTTATCAATCTTCCTTTGTTTTTTATACTTTACATGACAATGCTTTACCAATCTTTCTATGCTTTTTCGATTTTTATTTCTTTAATCCGATTTTTTTGTCATGGAAATATTGTTATACTTAATTTTTATTAGAAAAAGATATAGATGAGATTGAGTTTTATACTTAAGACTTAGTAGCAGTTGTTTAGTGTCGGCCCAGCAAACTTCTTTTATGATTTTGTTAGTGGAGTTGTTGGTATCTTATCTATTGTTAAGTTTCATTTAGAGTCAGTTTGGATACATTTTTCAATAAAAACTGATAGGGAAATTAAATTGGATACTATCATGATTATGAGTCTTCTAACTAATACTAGATTTTTTTTTTTTTGAAAAAGTTGAAATTAGTTTATGCATCTCAACATTTTCAGAAGCTCTAATATCCGATTTTGACATAACCAAAACTTATAAGAGTTTAATTGTTTGTTAAGAGTTAAGTACGTAGCTCAACTGAGAAGCTAATTAAACTGAATTTTAGTTATGAGGTAATGACTATGTCGACATAAGGTACAAGTTTTAAATTGTTGTATAGTTTGTTTTTGTTCTTTTCAAGTTGAACAAATATTTCATTGCAAATTTTTGAAGGATAATTGGACACTAAAGTGAATCCTTTTGACTGTTTTTGAACTTTTAAGATTGGATTCAAGATGGTTATTTTGAAAATTAATTAGAAAGTGAAAATTCTTGAAAGAAATTGAGATTAAAATCCTCAATAATCTAATCGTTATTTTATAGCTCCTTTTCTAGTGACTACGAATACAAAGAAATTCTTTTGTATTTTAATAAATTAGACTTTATACTATCATTCATTTTATAGAATAGAGAAATGAACGTAAAAGTAAACACTTCGATTATAAATGTTTGTAGTGTCGAGTGTTTTACATTTCTGTGTAGTAACTTAAGTTACTCTAGGGTTAGGAATTACGACTTTTTATATATTATTTTGTATTGATCTTCAAGTACTTATTTGTTGACACGTGTTTTCTACAACTAGAAAAGCCAAATATCTATATCTAAAATATTCATATCCCAAATATATCAACTTCTACAACTCAAGAAAAGCCAAATATCTATATCTAGAATATTCATATCCCAAATATATAAACTGATGGTATATTGCCCTTTTATTGTTTTTAGGTTTTGAAGGATGGGAAAAAACGTCAACAATATGATCAAGTATAACTTCTTACTTGCTATTTTTCATAAACTTTGTTGAATTTTTTGTTATAACTAACTTTTCACTAAATTGAGATATGTTGTCTGAGAAATTCATGTGAATTTTAAAGAATAAAAAATTGTACAGTAATACGGGTTTTAATGCAAAAGGTGGGAATAATAGATTTCTAGGAATTTTAAGATCTCAAGCAACATTTCATATATTGTCATGTACTACTGACTTGTTTAAATGCTAATGTAATTGAGTTGAATTCTATATATGAATATAACCCAATGATTCTTCTTTTGGTCCCTAATTTGCACTAGGCATTGAAGCCAACTTTTTACCTTTAGGAAAGCCTAGAAAGCTATTAACCAAGTACATGTGTGATGGTGCCTATTAGTTGAGGACTAAAACTAATTTTAATTTACTTTTGTTAAAATTTGAATGTGCCAAACATTTTTCCACAAAGTGATTCACCTGGTACAAAGTTGATGGTTTTGCTAACAGAGGCTTGACAAAATTTTGTTTTAATAAATGTGTCGACAAAGTGGCAACGATCTTCTTCTCAATGTATTTGAATAAAGAATTATCGAATCATTGCTCAGTTCTACTTCGAGAACATGTTGTTAATTAGGATCCTAACCGTTCAGAATGTTGAATTGTTGGAGATATTCAAAAGGTTATAATAGTATGGTTAAACAATTATGGGAAACCTTCAAGGTTGAAATCCGGGGAGTGTATGTGATTAAAAGTTTGTAAAATAAAAATGTGTAAAAGAGTGGTATCTTAAACATTGTACGGATTGGAGATTATAGGCCAGGCCTATACCTCTCATGGGTTGTATGTACAAAGTTTTGGAGAAGTTAATGGCAAATAGGCTAAGAAGAATAATAGGTAAGTTAGTATCGGAATCTCAATTGACATTTGTGAGGGATTGCCATCTCCTTGATGTGATCCTTAAACGAGTTGGTGGATGAGGCAAAGAAAAGGAAGAAATAGATTATTCTTTTTAAAGTCAATTTTGAAATGGCTTACAATTTTGTGGATTGAAACTATATTTAGAGGTCGCACTTTATGGCCGAAAGCTATCGTGCAAATTCTAGTTTAATCTTGATGACCATTTATATGAATCTCGAGATGAGTCGAGTGGGTCTACGAGGATATGACCGCATGTGTGATCATATGTCCACTTGCGTGGAGGCATAGAACTGCGTTCGATCATCACCAAGTTCTTCAAAGAAGATTAGAAACCACATGACATTGAAGTGTTGCATCAACTAGACATCCTCCGTAGGAAGTATGCATTGCATAGGCGTGAGATTGAATATGATGTTTGTTAACCGTGATTTCTTTTGAACTGAATGTAAATGTATGACTGAAGATATTTCCTTACCATGATTATATATTAATTATGTTTATATGATATATATATATATATATATATATATATATATATATAT
>NC_021161.2:12151482-12158363 GCF_000331145.2 Cicer arietinum | reverse complement strand
AGATATTTTTTTATTATTATTATTTTTTTATTATTTTTATATGTTATATATATATATATATATATATATATATATATATATATATTCTATGAGTTGATTTTGTACAGGTTGTCGTGTAACATAATTTTCCTTCAACCAAAAATTAAAAAAAATTATAATTATATATCACCTCTACTTTGTATCAAAATTCAAAATATATAATTAACTGTACAAAAATTATTTAGAGTATATGAACAGAGAATATATAGGCTAGTTTGAGAACGTAATATACCAATATCAACCAAGAACAAATTTACATCGTTATCTTAACAATGATAGTAATAATGCTCCCAACAATGACTCACATGACTAATAATTCATTGGAGAGTGACAAACAAGAATCGCTGAAATAGTTGAGAGAAAAGGTAACTAATTACTAACTTGTCCCCAAAAAAAAACAATAAAAAAATTACATAACATTAATGGCCTCAATGAATATTCTGGTAATAATGGGTTTGCTGCCATAACTTGTTTAAGTCAGTGTCGATGTTGTCGCATATAATGCAGTATACCATAGATAATACCAAATACCTGAAATAATAATTAATCATCACATTTTTCATAGTATATATATACAAGAAACACTAAATGCCAAAACAAAGTTCGGTATCCGCGTTCATGCATTTAAATATCGTTCGATCCGAATTGAATGTCGATATAACTTTGGTATTTTAAATTATATAATAAAAGTTCAAATATGCAATTTTCAAGTCCAAATTTCAATAAGACGGTCACAAGAAGATAAATAAAGAAAAAGATTAATCAATATATGAGAAATAAAGAGCAAAGAAAAGGGAATATTCCTACCAACATAACGACAATTGGAGTTACGATTATGATCACTAAGAATTTATCTAAGCCGTTGATTAATGATTGTTGCTGCGGTGGAGGTTGTTCAATAGCCAGTGGTGGTACTGGCTCTTGCAGTTCTTCTTCCTCCGGTATAGTAATTGGTACTATTCGAATACTCTTCCTCATGGCGCTTTTTTATTTTCTCTAAGCTAATGATTTTAATTATTTTGATAGAGATATTGAACAAAATTGTAACTTACGTAAATAAACGTGTATGTATAATATATATATAGAGATAGCTTTAGAAATAACTAACTGAATAACGGTCTTATAATTAGTTATTAATTAGTTTTTTTGAAAACGAGTTACTAAGTAGTTAAATAATATCTCTTTTACATAACTAACTTTTAGTAGTTAGTGTTCATGAAAACGGTTGTTATATTTTACATTTAGTTAACCCGTTAATTAAAATAGGCAGAACATTCATAGTATATTTCATATATTATAAATAAATATTATTATAAGTATATTTGTTCGTTATAGATAATTTCCTCACATCTCAGGTACAAATTCGTTATCATTGCACTATGAACATATTCTAAACTAGTTTCTAGAACTTTGTGGAACTATTTATTTGACTATTCAATTTTAAAAAACATGAATGTGTCATCAATTCCAATAATCCACTGTGTAAATAATGAATGTGTTTTTACTAATTTCTATTTGTCGGTTTAAACATTTACTAGTTTGACTTTACTAATTTCTTATGTGTCAACTTCTGATTTAAAATGATTTTGGATACAATCACCTACTTTTAAATCAAAACGCTCATTTTTTCTTGAAATTTATTATAATATATTAAATGAGATTCGTATATCTTCACATTGACATTTTAACTTTTTGTGTGTTAAGTAATTTTATTTGTGTCATATCACACATAATTCGAGGTGTTACATTCTAAATCATACTCTCAAACCTCCAAAATGTATTATCATTTTCATAAAATTCTTTGATGTTCCTACTCCAAACCAATAACGCACACACATTTATTCATAATTACTATTTCATAAATTCTCATTAATCTCTCAATTTAATTGACATCTTCTAAATCACACTCTCAAATCTCCAAAATACATTATGATTCTCCTAATAGTTTTGATTTTTCTACTCCAAACCAATAACACTCAAACATTTATCTACAATTATTACTTCATAAATTCTCACTAATATCTCAATTTAATTGGCAATGCATACATGATACCCCTTCAAAGCTCGATAGCCCACATGCTACATCCCAACTCCAAAAATCATTTTTCAATTATCTATAATTTTAGAGTTCAAAACAACATATTATAGTTCGTCAAAAAAAAAAAGGAATAGTAGTTTGCAATATAATCTATTTCAATATAGAATGAGATTTTTGAAATTCCATGCAGAACATCTCTCAATCACATATTTTTATTGGTATAAGTCTTAAATTTTATTTATTTTAAATTCGAGATGAGTTGTGTCGATATAATGGATAATATATCTCTTAACTCTTCTTCACCGACATATTACAATACTAATTCAAAGTTCTCTATTTCTTATCATTACAACATCACATGTTGCACTATGTATATTCTAAATGGTTGAATATAACCTAAATTTTTCAAAACAAAAATCTATTTAAAAAGGTGACCTAAAATCAATTCCATAATTAGTAATATCATGCATGTTTACTTCTTTTGTTTTTGTGTGTGTGTGTGTGCATGTGCGCGTGCGTGTGTGGAGCAAGCTATATAAGTTGTGTCACAGGACTGTCAAATGAGATTCAATACTCTTTTGTCTAGATTATTTCTAATATTGATTTATAATCGGTTGTTGTTATTTTATTTTGATTTATGTATCCATTTTTTTTTATAACTTTTGAATATTTACCTATTTTATGAGAATATATGTATATTATAATTATAGTGTTGTGGTATGATACCTTACCTTCTTAGCTTTCTTTGTAGAAACATAAAAAAGATACACCAATTAGATCAACGACATATAAGCTCTTCTTATGTCACTTAATATTAGTTTTGTTATATCAAATTTATTGTGATGTGGCACCTTAAAAAAATACACCTATCACTCTTGTCTATCACTGTTCTCGACAGTTGGCTTAAACATACTCATGTGTTTTACCATGTAAATTTTTATTTTCTTCTTTATTTCCTTTTACCGTACCTATTCTATAACTAAAATTGTCCTTCAACTTCTCATTATTTGACAGTTAGATTATGTATTAAATGTTTTCATGGAACTACCAATTTCTTCGAATTTCATCCTCACTCATTGAATTAAGTATTTTGGCAACTCTCGCTATTAAAATCTTTAAGTTTCATATTCTCTTATTGTATTGTAGCCAATATCCATCATGTGTATTGAATTTCATACCTCTTTCTTGCATTCATTCTCTCCTCACTTCCTCAATATCAGCTCTATTGGTCAATTTTGTTGTAATTTGATAAATGAATGTATAATTTCCGTTAGTCATCAGTATAATATTTTTTTGTTATTGTCATATGTATAATATGTATAAAATGATGTGTTCTTTTCAATATTTTAAAATGTTATTCTCTTAAATACACTGTTTAATTGTGATAGCATCGGCTATATGATTGTCCCATTTTTCTTATATATATTTTATATTTTACAAAACTGAAAGACATTATTTGTTTATCTTAAAAAATATACACTATGTCAAAAATGACATTTTACAGCGTTTTTTTTAATCCATTTACAGCGCTTTTTCAAAAAAACAAGCGTTGTAGAATCGCGCGCTGTAAAAGATACAACAGCGCTTTTAAAAAAGCGATTAAAACATGTAGATGTAATGCGCGCTTGTTTTGCACATTTTACAGCGCTTATTTGAAAAAGCGCTGTAAAATGCATACCCATAATAAATATATTGGGTGCACATTGTACAACGCTTTTTCGAATAAGCGCTGTAAAATGCACACCAAATATATGAATTATGGGTATGCATTTTACAACGCTTTTTCGAATATGCGCTGTAAAATGCACACCAAATATATGAATTATGGGTATGCATTTTACAGCGCTTATTAGAAAAAACGTTGTAAAATGTACACCCAACATATGAATTTTACAGTGCTTTTTCAAAAAAGCGCTGTAAAATGTGTGTTTTTTTTTTTTTTTAACGTTGTAAATTAAATTTTTTAAAAAGCGCTTTTTAGCTTTTTATGGAATTTTTTTAGAAAGCGCTGTCTTTTATCTTTTTAACCAAAATTATTTTGATCCAGAATCAATTCACAATCAGTTCACACAACAACAAAACATATTCAAATACCATAAGCATTCACACAATCAGTAGACAAAAAACAGAGCTCTGTAACTTAATTAACATATATGTAACTTTGTAACTCTGTAATTTACAACATAATTAACTACATTCAGATACATATATATATATAACCTAATTTACAACTTAATTAACTACATATACATTGAACCTAATTTACAACCTAATTAACTACATATTCATATGCATGTTCATATATTGTGTCCTATGATCATATACATATAATAACTAACAGAATATACAAAATATGCACAAGCTACCAAATAATATTTAGATCCCTTGCCCAGCAGCATGCTATTTCCCAGAAAATCAAATAATTTGCATTTCAAGCACATATTGACACCATTCTTCCTTTAATTTCATTAGATCTTCATCAGAATATGATGGACTAGAATTGTCAAAGTACTGCAATATAAAAATTGAACATATTATATTAAGTTAGTATCAAATATATAGATAATTTAATTATATATGAAAATCATATAATGAAAATACCGTACCGTTTATAGGATAATAGTTTTATTCTTGTTAACAATCTTCTTCATGAATCTCAATACGTAGTACCCACAGTCGATGTTGTTTGTTTGACGAGGGCACTGTAAAATAAAAACATATAAGTCAATAAAATATTTGTGCATTAATCGTAAAGGCATATATTTGTAAATGAAAATTTAAAGGCATATATTTCAAACCTTTATTGGGATCCATGTGATGTTATTCGACTTTTGCTTCGACACTGTAGCACCTCTTTGAGCTCGAAAAACTTGTAAGGCACTATCGAATGAATAAATGTGATTATTATAGCATGAACAAACACATTATTTATATATATATATGTAAGAAATAAATGAATATTACTTACATGTCGAACATAGTCTTTATTTCGGAGTGATTGTTGTAATTGCCATGCAAGGGGTCTAAATAGTATATAACTTTAGAGACCGCATTGATTGCAAATAAAACCCAATGTGCCCTACAAAAAAAAAAAATTGGTTAAGCAATTTTGTTTATACACAACTAATAAATTAAAATCATAACAATTAAAAAAGATATAAATAAATAATATATAATTACGTACCCTGAATTATATGGTGCGAAGAACAATTTATCCTTTTCTTTATTTCCTAATAACATATCTACAATGTATTTCTTTACATTTACTGGATCGAGTTTGCACATCGACAGCTTATGCGGAGACAAGAATGAGTATTTATTTGACAATTTCCTCGTGCACACGACCTTCTCATACAAAAACCTTCAATGAAAATTTTAAACTAGATTAATTACCAATACATTTAATTAATTACCAATAAATGCAATTAAAAATATTTTTTACCTTATGTACAAGCACATGACAGTAGCACTAAGCTCCTTATGGTTGAGAAGTTCGTATATGTGCTCCTTTTCGAGAAATTCATCATACTCATCTCCGAATATAGCTTTATTCATCGGTATGATGCGCGAATCGTCGTTGTTGTCCATGTTTTGTTTTACTTGGATGTCAAGACATGCCCCGTGTTTAGCAAGGCGTGGCTGACTTATTTTAAGAACATGGGCAGCAGCGACCGATTTTCCCCGATCCAGTTTTGTTACTGTAATTTTGGCAGCTTTATTACCCTCCCACCTTTGTAGTTTGGCAGCCCTATTACCCTCCAATGTTGGAGGTTTGCTGGCTCTTTTTGGCTGTACGGGTGGTTTATTTAATTGGATCTACAAAAATGAGGTTAAATGTTAGTTTATTGAATCTGAAAAAATGACAAACCTTAGGGAATAAATGTGACAAACCTTTTCGGAGATGTAACTGATTTGTTTCTGGGAATCTTTTTTTCGAGGGCAACAAGGTGGGTGGGCCATGCCACGTAACTACCAATAGTTTCGCCCAATAACTGCATATCTCCATCGTTGTCCGGTATCGACAACGGTGCAGTTGGTTCGAAAGCAACAACAGGTGATACTTTGACATGGCCCATAGGGATCAGAGTATTGTGCAATACTTCTCCCAAAGTATTGTACAATTTTCCTTTTCCCACCTTCTGATGAGTAAGCGAGGACAAGTATAGCACGCATGTAGTGACACCCTAAATCAAATAGTTAAAACATAAGTACGGTTAATATATAAGTTTGTTTAATACATAAGTAATTACATAATCAAGTAAGAAATTAATTACCTCGGGAATACTTTTGAGACCGATGTTGCAACTCGCGGTTTCACTCTCCATTTGTATTTCATGTTGGAGCTGACCCGAGAGTTGCTTGTCTTTGTTCGTTTTCACCAAAAGTGCCACTTGCTCTGTAAGAATTTTGAGCTTCTCTAATACTTCCTCGTTGGAAGGTTTTTGGCGCTTCTCTTGAGAAAAATACATTTTGGGAGTTACGCAAAATCCTTTCCCCCTAACCCGACCGGAATACTCAGGGACATTAAACACTTTACCCAGAATGTCCCTGCAAGTATCCTTGTTGCCCTCTTGAGTTTCAGAACTTTGTTCGATAATCTCCTAAAATACATGTAGGATTAAAAAGATAAGTTCAATAGCATTTTTAAAATACAATATTAAAAAGTGTTCAAGTGATATTAAAGTGATAATGTTACTTACACAAAGTTCTACTACTTTTTTGACATTTTCATTATCAACAACTCCGTCTTTATTAACACGCGCTTCCTTCCATAATCTATGACGACCCAAGGGTTGATCGGCTT
>NC_021161.2:12113677-12151377 GCF_000331145.2 Cicer arietinum | reverse complement strand
GCGTGCATATCCCATACGTGATTTTTTGTATGGGTGGGTTGGATTGCTTGCCCTTTCGCGATTTGCCTTACTAATATTCTATATAAAAAAAATAGCAATTGTGTAAAAATTTAAAATACTCTACGAATATGAATAATAAAACACAAATGCTAATAAATTAATCACTTACGACAAATGCGGGGTCCAAACGTTTGGAAACAAATGCACTCCATTCCTCATTTGATATATAATGTTTATATATTTTTGGAGCTTCAGCATTTGTGTTTCCTTCTCTATCTTTTAGATAGAAATTAGAGAGATGTGATCTAAATCCCCGATGGATTTTCCCAGCAACTCTCAAAACATATCTCTTTCGTTCCTCCTCAAGAACAAAAGTAGTCTGCAATGAACAAAATTATAAGTAAAGTATTTCAATGAAAAAAAATTATAAATGACAAAAGAGTGGATCAAAAAACTTACTTTAATGTCATTCCCTATTATATCTTTGACATCCTTCAACGCCTTATCTCTCCCATCGTCAATCGTAATTGGGATGTTTTGTCGAACAACAACCCCAATGTAACTAACAAACATTGAGCTGTTGGGGTCAATTGGCTGACCACTCTCATAGCCAACCTAATAAACTCATATAGTAAGTACATGCTATTAAAAAAAGATAAAAAATACACAGCAAACAGAGTATAGTATAGTATAACCTCAAACTTGATGCCATTACTCCTTGCTTTAATGACTTTTTGCAAGATAGTTGCACCACGTTTGACTTCATTTTCATAAGTCTTAGAGGTGCCAAGTTCACAGAAATATGGTTCACAGAAATACGGTTTGAAGAAATACGTAATGAGGGTTACGTATTTCAATGAAAATATATTGTGTGAAATGGGAGAGATGATCTTGGATGGAAATAAGGTTCGAAATGAAGGAGATGATCGTGGAAATAAGGTTCGTAATGGAGGGGATGATAGGGTTTGCAAAAGAAGAGAAGAACGATGAAGGTTGAGATGATAGTGAAGTTTACGTAATGAAGAGGAAACTGAAGCGGTTACTGTTATATATACGTAACCCTTTTACAACGCTTTTTTATAACCCTTTTACAACGCTTATTTGAAAAGCGCTCTAAAAGGCGTCTTTATTTTAATTTTAAAATGCTCTTTTACAGCGCTTTTACCAATAAGCGCTGTAAAAGACCTCCGTGTTTTATTATGTTATATGAGTGTTTTTTTAAAGCCTTTTACAACGCTTTTTCAAATAAGTGTTGTAAAGGGTCTCATTATGTTAATTTCAAAAGGCTCTTTTACAACGCTTATTTGTAAAAGCGCTGTAAAAGACCTCCTTGTTTTATTATGGTATATGAATGTTTTTTTTTTAAAAGTTCTTTTACAGCGCTTATTTGTAAAAGCGCTGTAAAAGACCTCCTTGTTTTATTAATGTTTTTTTTAAAGCCTGTTACAGCGCTTTTTTAAATAAGCGCTGTTTTTAATCCAATAAACAATGATAACAATGTTTTTAATGTCATCCCAATCCAAATAAACAAACACAAAAATAAAATAAATATACATTTTACAGCGCTTATTTGAAAAAGCGCTGTAAAAGGCTTTAAAAATAGCATTCATCAGACACCTAACAGGACCTTATCTAACAAGATTTTCTTCAAACACCTTGTACGCATCATAGGAATCCCCAAAAACACATTGTTAGCAAAAACATCAGACTCAAACCCTTTTTCGCAACATGGCAATGAACCTGAAGACCAAGTTTTGAACCACTTATCGACGAATTAGCAGACGATTTAAGAAGGAAATGGAATGTAAAGAGAGAAAAAGGGTGTTGAGGTGGAGATTGATGAATTATTAGAAATGAGAACTATATTCAGGTATTGATGTTATTAATTTTAGGAGATGATGAATTATTAGAAATGAGAACTATATTCAGGTATTGATGTTATTAATTTTAGGAGATGATGAATTATTAGAAATGAGAACTATATTCAGGTATTGATGTTATTAATTTTAGGAGATGATGAATTATTAGAAATGAGAACTATATTCAGGTATTGATGTTATTAATTTTAGGAGATGATGAATTATTAGAAATGAGAACTTTAGGAGACTTATCACAATACTTTAGGAGATGATAAATTATTAGAAATGAGAACTTCTGAAGAATCTATATATATATATATATATATATATATATATATATATATAGAGAGAGAGAGAGAGAGAGAGAGAGATTCTTCAGAAGTTCTCATTTCTAATAATTCATCATCTCCTAAAGTATTGAGCAAAAGAGAATCTATCTGTTCAGTTTTGTTCAGTTCTGTTCAGTTCATGTAAATTACTAATTTATATTCACTTCAGTTCATGTAACGCTGTAAAAGGGTTACGTATATATAACAGTAACCGCTTCAGTTTCCTCTTCATTACGTAAACTTCACTATCATCTCAACCTTCATCGTTCTTCTCTTCTTTTGCAAACCCTATCATCCTGTCCATTACGAACCTTATTTCCACGATCATCTCCTTCATTTCGAACCTTATTTACATGGGTTGGGATGATATTAAAAACATTGTTATCATTGTTTATTGGATTAAAAACATTGTTATCATTGTCTTTATCACAATACTTTAGGAGATGATGAATTATTAGAAATGAGAACATTGTTATCTCTCTGTTCAGTTCAGTTCAGTTCATGCAAATTACTAATTTATATTCAGTTCAGTTCATGTAAATCAAGCTAAATATAAAACACTCATTGTTACATGAACTTGGTATAAAACACTCAAATCAAGCTAAATATAAGCAGAAAATAAATTAATCAGAAAATAAATTAATCAGAACTTAGTATAAAACACTCAATTCAGATTACATGCATATTTACAATAACACAGTTCAGATTACATGCATAGCTTATATAAAACAATTAAACATATACATTAAGATGCCCTTCTTCTTTTCCTGGTGACATTCACATTTGTTTGTCCATTTACAATACGAAACGATGGATTAATCCAAATTCCCTCATCATGATCATCTCTAAGATATAAACCATCATCAGTTGAATCAATTTCATGTGGTTGTTGTGATGTTGCAAATAAAAGATCATTACCAACACCTTCATCATTATTGTTATCATCACTTATTTTATTGGTCGATAGGACAACAAACCATTTATCATCAGAAGGATCAGTGACATAAAACACTTGTTGAGCTTGCGACGCTAAAATAAAAGGCTCGTCTTTGTATCCCACCCTATTAAAATCGACAAGCAAGAATCCTGACTCATCAATCCGAACGCCATTATTATTATCGACCCACTTGCAACCAAATATAGGAACACGAAACATTGTGTAGTCTAACTCCCATATGCGCTCGATAACCCCAAAATATGATAGATTTGCATATATTGGGTTTTTGTCTTTTGCACTTGAGACATGCATCGCTTCAGCTACGAGAGTGACTCCACTATTTTGCATAGTGGTCTGATCATCTTGTTCTTTGGTATAAAATGTGTAGCCGTTAATAACATAACCAGTGTAAGAAAAGACATGTAAGCTCGGACCATTTGCTAGCCACCTCAATCTATTTGAAATTGATCTGGGGTCTATATCAAATTTTGACTTTATGTGATTTTTTAACCATGTTATAAAACTTCGATTGTGCTCTCGAGTTATCCAATTTTGATTCCTATTCATGTTCAAACGAGATAACTGATCCATGTGTATTGTAACATACGGTTGAACCTCATCATCATTGTGCAGAACATACAATTGTGCCTGCTCCCATTCTGTCCTTGATATAGTAAGTAGTCTCCTTCCAGTTATCCCTTCTCCTGATAGTCTTCCCGAATGACGAGACATGGGAAGCCCTATGGATTCAACATTGGACAGATATTCAGTACAAAATTCAGCAGCCTCTTCAACAATGTATCGTTCAGCAATACAACCTTCTGGTCGACTTCTACTTTTTACGTACCCTTTTAATATTTTCATATATCGTTCTATCGGATACATCCATCTCATATAAGCTGGCCCGCAAAGTTGTGTCTCCTTAACCAGATGAACAGTAAGGTGAACCATTATATCAAAAAACGAGGGTGGGAAATACATTTCAAGCTCACATAAAGTAACAATAATTTCCCTCTGCAATGTCGGTAATTTTTGAGGGTCGATCACTTTACTACAAATTTCCTTGAAGAAGAAACATAATCTAGTTAAGGCTAGTCGAAATTTTTCAGGTAAAATGGAACGTATACCTATTGGTAGCAAATGCTCCATTAGAATATGACAATCATGGGTCTTCAAACCTTTTAACTTGAGGTCTTTCATACAAACCAAATTTTAAATGTTTGAAGAGTATCCTTCTGGAACTTTAACTTCGTGTAGAAATTTACATAAATTTTTTTTTTCCTTTCTAGATAGAGTATGAGCGGCTAGAGGTAGATATGTGCGATTTCCTTTCTTTACGGGACCCAGTTCATTTCTTATTCCCATATCGACCAAGTCCAATCTTGCGTTGATGTCATCTTTAGACTTTCCTGGAACATTGAGTAACGTACCAATAACACTATCAAATACATTTTTTTCAATATGCATCACATCGAGGAAATGTCTTATATACAATGACTTCCAATATGGCAATTGAAAGAAAATTGACTTTTTCTTCCACCCAGTTTTGACTAGCTCTCCCGCAAAAGGTTTGCCAAATTTATTGGTCAAACCTTGTACTTTTTCAAGTATTTGATCTCCAGTCGGTGCTAAAGGAGCTTTACCTTCCTCTGATTTTTCATTGAATGCATTTCTCCACCCACGATACGGATTGCTATAAGGTAAAAATCTATGATGTCCAAGAAACACATTCTTCTTACAATGTTTCAACCGCATCCAATTTGTACTCTCTTCACATATAGGACATGCACACTGACCTTTAATGCTATATCCTGATAAATTACCATATGCTGGAAAATCATTAATTGTGCCGAACAACATAGCCCTCAAATTGAAACACTTTGGTCAAACCTTGTACTTTTTCAAGTATTTGATATCCAGTCGGTGCTAAAGGAGCTTTACCTTCCTCTGATTTTCCATTGAATGCATTTCTCCACCCACGATACTGATGACTATAAGGTAAAAATCTACGATGTCCAAGAAACACATTCTTCTTACAATGTTTCAACCGCATCCAATTTGTACTCTCTTCACATATAGGACATGCACACTGACCTTTAATGCTATATCCTGATAAATTACCATATGCTGGAAAATCATTAATTGTGCCGAACAACATAGCCCTCAAACTGAAACATTCTTTCTTATACCCATCATAAACTTCCACACTTGTCTCCCACATACATTTTAAATCTTCAATTAAAGGAGTCAAGTATACGTCGATATCATTCCCTGATTGTTTGGGTCCAGAAATTAACAGAGACAACATCATAAACTTACGCTTCATACATAACCATGGAGGTAGGTTATATATTATCAAAATCACAGGCCACGTGCTATGTGAGATGCTTTGAAGACCATGTGGATTCATTCCATCAGTAGAAAGTGCAAGTCTTAGATTTCTTGACTCTATCCCGAATTCAGGATACTCGTGATCAATTTTTGCCCATTGTGGGGAATCTGCAGGGTGTCGAAACATTCCATCTCTAATTCTTTCATCTGCATGCCATGTCAAGTGTTTTGAATCTTCTTCACTGCGATACATGCGCCTAAATCTTGGTATTATAGGAAAATACCACACAACTTTTGCTGGAGTAGATTCTTTCTTCTTATATCGAGAGACATTGCATTTCGGACACGCCTTAAGTAGTTCATATTCGTTTCGAAATAAAATGCAATCGTTAGGACACGCATGAATCCTTTCGTAACTCATTCCAATAGAACACAAAATCCGTTTAGCCTCGTAGGTTCGACTGGGAAGTTCATTATCATCTGGCAACATATCTTTTATGAGTGTTAATAATTCCGTAAAGCTTTTATCAGACCATCCATTACTCGCTTTTAAGTTGTACAACTTTAATATCGCTGACAGTCTTGTGAATTTAGTACAACCATTATATAATTCTTTCTCTGCATCACTCAACAAACTTTCAAACATTTTAGGACAATCTCGAAGATCTTCTTCAACTGCTTTTGCAATCTCATCAACTCGGTCCGGCTCATATGTATCTGTATCGAAATCAGTTGAAGCATATGTAGAACTATTCTCAAAATTAATGTTTCCTTTTTTTTTCTCACCATGTCTTATCCAACATGTGTAGCTTTGATCAATTCCATTACATACTAGATGTCCTTCTAATTCATCTTCTCTAACACGTTTTCCAAAACAACATTTTAAACAAGGACAAACGACTCTATTTGGATCTTTTGCATTCTTCACTGCAAACTCAACAAACTCTTTCACTCCATTTTCATACTCTTTTGACAATCGATTGGCAGACATCCATTTCCTATCCATATTATAGGACCTATATAAATGCAGTTACACAAATAATAAGCTTTCAAAGCATATCAACAAGTTTCAAAAAGAAACCAATATCAACATATCTAATAACAATTTCAAAATAGAAAAGATTTCAAAACAGAACAGGTCAACAAATTTCAAAAAAAAGAGATTTAATATATATATATATATAACAATTTTTAGTTTTCAATTATTAAAAAACTAAAGATTTTTTGACAAAAACAAATTAAAAAATACCTGAGACAACGTAGATAGCTGCACAGTACGTAGAGGATATGAGGGTTCCCAGAGTAGAGGTGATGAGGGTTCGTAAATTTGTTTTAAAAGTAAATTCTATTTATTTGAAAGTACGTGTATTTTACAGCGCTTGTACAAAAAGCGTTGTAATAGGTAGTTAAATTGATTGAAAGCGCATGTATTTTACAGCGCTTGTAAAAAAAGCGCTATAATAGGTAGTTCAAATATTTGAAAGCGCGTGTACAAAAAGCGCTGTAATATGTAGTTAAATTGATTGAAAGCGCATGTATTTTACAGCGCTTGTGAAAGAAGCGCTGTAAAATAATACGCGAAAACGCTTCATTTTACAGCGCTTTTGTGAAAAGCGTTGTAAAAGCCTTATAACATTATGTGCAAACGCTATATGATCCTACAACAGCGCTTTGTTCACAGCGCTTGTCAAAAAAAGCGCTGTAAAAAACTCCGTTATTTTTAAAATATACTTACAACAGCGCTTGAGCGCTTTTATTTAGCAAGCGCTGTAAAAGGAGCGCTATTAAATGTCATTTTTGGGGTAGTGATATATGTGATTAAGTACAACAAACAAGAGAGATCACACCAGAAACTTAATTCTATTAATTTTTAATATAATTTTTATACACATTTTTTACCTCATGTTGCTATATGAACTAAGTTTGAAATTTATCTCAATATCATTTCTTTTTCGAAGATAGTAAATTGTACCCTATCTTATCTTTGCTTAGACAATAAGCATAATTAGCTATAATTGTATGCTTTTAGCCAATTATTTTTTAAGAAAATTTGAAGCTTCATTTCTTATTTCGGTCTTTAATTCAATATTTTATGAACAACTCATTGCATAAATAATTAACATTTTGATCATTTTTATAAATTAAACTTTTTCAACGAATAAATACATCAAAGTTTCTTATTTATATTTTATTAATTAAAAATATAACAACAATATATTATATTACCACAAAATATAAAAATAAAATACAAGCTTAAAATTAAATAAATAAAAACATCAAAATAAATTAAATTAAAAAAAAATCAGAACAAACAAATTAATTAAAAGTAACAAATTAGAAGTTAAAAAAAAAATTAAAACTAATTTTTAATGCTAACTTATGCATTGAAAATAGTAATATAAAAAAAGATAAGGACGAACAATAACTAAAACAAGATCATAAAGTCTACAAAGTGATTGTTCATCACAAAATATTATTGTTATAATTTTACTTTTCGATATTTTACTTTTTTCCTTTACATATCATGTTTTTTAACTTTCTAGAAAATTATATTTGATTTCAAGTTATGATTTGATTTTGTTTAGTTTTATTTAAATTCAATTATATTTCAGCATATTGGTAAAAGAATTAATATTTCAACTATAAAAATCATTACAACATTACAAAATAAGAAATTCATTTTAATTCAATGCGAGTCACAATCTAGTTAAAATAATTGTGGAAGATTTGTTATTGAACATTCGAACCCTTTCAACCTTATACCAAGTCCTTTCTTCAAAATTTGTATATTTTTATCTTCGAATAGCTAGCTGCATACTGCTGGAATAGGTAATGTGCAGCATAGCTTCATGTGGCACGAGCCGGTTTTATTCTCTGATGAGCTTGCAGTGGTCCTATGAATGAAAAATTGTTTTACTTTATTGCATTTCATGCTTGCATTGCTATAAATTCAAGATGCTCTTAAACTGATTCAAGTTCGCAGCCTATGTGGTAAAAGGTGCAAAGGTCCTATGAAAGCATTGGTGCCAGTTATCTTGGTGTGAGAGTTGGTGTTATAATTAATAGTACATCATAATGTGTTTTTCACATTTAGTATATCTTTTCATGAAACACATTTTTTAAGGGTGTCTGTAATAGTATATAAAGCTTCCTAATTTTTCTACATTTTTAATCTTTGATTTGTCTAAGGTGTATTATAAGTATTTTGTACACTCCTTAATTACATTAAAGTCTTACGTTGTTTTCTTTCAGAGTTAGGGAGCAAAGATAAAGGATGTAATGAGAAAGATTGGATAATTTCTAAATTTAAAGGGAAGAAGAGAAAAATGTTGTGGTTGATTGTAATAATTTCTGCTTATAGTTCTTGATCCTTATTTATTGTTATTAAGTATACTTGGATATCAAGACAGACATGTAGTATTGAATTATTGATCAGTGTCAAATTTACCATGAAATTGATATTATCTAAAGATAGTTATTGACTTGAGTTTAATGGAAAACATACGAATTTCCCCAATTTTACTACTTATTTGGTTTTAGTAAGTAAGTCATAAGAAATTTGATATCTTGCATATTTTCTGCGTATTATAGATGTTAAGGAGGCATGAACAAACCAAGAATTGAACTTTGCAAGCATATTACAAGTTAGAAGGAAGGTTTGTTGCAGACAACAATTCACTTAGCGAATCCAAGCTAGAAGCCAAATAGGGAAAAATAGAGCAAAAATTCGCTGAGTGAAGTTGATGGCAATTTGTGCACTGATATAGATTGCTTCAAACTGAGGAAACCAAATTCGTTGAGCGAATTTCCTCTTATCCAACATCTATACAAAGGCAAACAAAGAGAGAATCATAAGAGATGGTTTTGAACTCATCATTGAAGACCAAATTCTACTATTTTCATCTTCATCTTGTAAAGCTACTTTGACAATGAGTTGCTAAACCTCTTTTTGTTGGGATTAGATCTAACTAACCATACTCTTTGTATCTCTTTTGATGATATATATTGAATATAAACTCAAGGAGTGGATTTAGGTTTGATAGTCACAAATAGTCTCTTGTTTATGCGACTTGTCTTAACTTATCGGCTGAGAAATCGTCGTTTAAGTAAAACAGTTGATCTTGTACTGTTATAAAAGAAATAATGACCTATGAATAGCGACGATGATATTTCCTATTAATATGAATATATGTAATTGATCATTATGATGCATTAGAGAGTGGTTAACAAAATCTATCCCCAACAATTTAACCTCACTGTTAAATTTACATTACTTTTATCGCTTTTTAATCTAATTGAATCGATAAACAAAACCCTTATAATCTTTCACTTAGAACCATAAACTTTGTTGAACGGCTAGAGATAACACAAGTCTTTGTGGATACGATAACTCCTTATACTACTTGTGGTCAATAGAGATATAAGGCAAAAGGAAAATTATACACAAGATTAGTATCACTAAAATAATACGTCAAATCACAAGGCATTCTCGTCACTTGGGTAATAATAATGTGTTGCTAAATACCGCTCGCTCTTTATAATATTATAAATTATGATTTAATATTTTTGTCAACATTACATAAACCTACAAGATCATACATGCAAGAAAAAATTAATGAGAGATTAAAAAATAAATAAGACTAATATTATTTAGTGGTACACTTATAATGAACCATCAAGAATTAAAGAAACATGGAACACTATAGGCTACAGCGCACTAGGATAGCATAAGTGTTTCTAAGTTTATCTTTTCATTAACGGAGACCGCTCTTAATCGAAGTCTCGAATTCTGTTCGTATGGACTACGTAGAGACGTTGTTCAAACAATGCTTGTGATTCTGTTCAATACTATACAAAGATTATATGCTACAAGAGATAATTGCATAGTTGGCCATTTCCCATCATTTCTTCCCTATTAAAACTGTAAGAGATATATCTTATTTTCAGCAGAGTTCAATGCTGCCCAAGATGTAGGTGTTGCCCACATGACCAATAGGGTTCTTATTATAACTTCTCAAAACTTTTCTTGGACCAATATTTCCATATTAAAATTAATGACCAATAGGGTTATTAATGCTGCCCTGAACCGAATAACATTAAAATTAATGTCGATGCGAGCTGTTTTGATTCTTTTCATATTATTGGGGAATGATCGAAAGGAATTATGCAGGTAAACCAATATTTTGCAGCTACTAAAAGAGAAAATTCTAAAATGACTTTTTCTCTAGCTGAAGCTTTGTTGGTGTGTAGCTAGGAACCTAGGATTAATGATTGGTGAGGAAATATTATGGATTCAAATATTTAATTAATGTCAACATAAAAATAAAGATAGGCTTATTTTCTTTCAAATTTATTAGACTTCCATGTTCTTCTTTATCAAATAAGAAACAATACTAAATAAAACTATTCCTTTCACCATCAGTGTCCCAAATACTCGTATGTCGTATATGTTTTATATCACTTCTTTAATAGAATCTTCTTATATAAGCCCTTTAATATGTTGAAAGGAGACCTTTTATAGGACTTATAAGGAAATGCGTTAAAAAATAAAGAATTTGTTTTTTTACCATTTTCTCAATCAAACGCTATTGAAGCTGAAGAGTGAAAGGTTTGAATTGTATTTTTAAGATTTAAAAAGCTTTTGATAAAATAGATAATAAAGTAAATTAAAATATGATTCGCGCTTTACGTGGGATATATAGATTTTAATATATTAGTATTATTGTGAATAATATTTTAAATTTTTTAAAATAATATAATTTGTTAATTTGTTTATAGAGTATTTTTTTCAAGTGAATTTATTTGAGTAATTATTATATATAAGTTTATAAACACATATTTGAAAATATGTAAAATATTTTGGAGAACGTAATTACAACTAATTCATATATTAAATTTTACCCATTGAATTATTATGTTAAAATTTTAGTTATGTTTTAATGAATGAATAAGATTTAAAATTGATAAAAAAAATATTTAAATATTTGATCAATCGATTTATAATTTAATATCTTATATCACATTTCATTCATTAAATATTATGAGAAAATGGAACAAAAAAGTATTATGTAAAAAATATATACGCATTAAAATGTAGTAATAAGTATAAAGTCAATAGTATATTAACCATCATTTATAGTCTATATGATGAACCAAATAATCTACTAAAATTAATATGTTAATCAATAATCTGTTAAAATTTACATCTTTCTAATTACTACATTATTTTAAAGATATACTAGTTGCGAAACATTTATCACTCTCTCAAATGTGCGGTAAAGGATTCATAAAAACAAAAATAATAAGTTTTTCAAATAAAACCATAGTAAAAACCATCCTACAAACAAAGCCCATAAATTATATTTAGTATTAAAAATCTTAAAATTATTTTAATAAATATTAATATATGTAATTATATACCATAAAATAAGATTAGTCAATTTATATTTTTACTCGTTGTCCTGAAATTATAATTTTAAAATGATTGAGCAAGAAATTGATTTAAGTTGGCACATTCAGATGAAGACACAAAATGGAGAATACAAAATAAAAAGTAGAATTAAATTGGCAAGACAAAATGAGTGTTATTTTAATCAGATTAAAAATGGTTTTAACTAACATTTTAATTTAACAATAGTTGCTCTCTTATTAGAAAAATATTATTAGAAAAAGTGGAAGAACAAATCTAAATTTATTGTCAAAATATTGTTTGAAAAATATATATACGATTTTGTCATATGGTATTCAGTTCATTCTAACCCTGTCAAAGAAATGAAAAATCTAAATTCCAATATTTTGAGTATGAGATGGCAGCATCTTAGTTTGTGGAATTGTTTTAATAAAACTGTATATAAATAATAGAGTATAAATACTTTAAAAGATAACTATAAAATATTTTATAGATCTCGTTAAAAATGAGCTATTTTTGTCATTATAGATACTATGCAATATTCAGTTGGAGGAAATTAAACAATTGTTGAAACAAAAAATGTGGGATATATAGACATTAAGTATTTATTATTTTTATTTGAGAAAATTTAGAGAGTTATGTACTACACTATTTGACTCTTTGACTCTATGTGTCAAAACATGAGGTGAGACAGATAGTATAGTTATCATCATATAATATTTCATAACTTATCCATTATATCATTGAAATTTAAGATGTGTATTGGCATCACAAACATATTTCGGCATATATATGAAAAATATATTGGATGACACATAACATACTCCATAATGAAATATAAGCATAATATGGTCAAAAACATTGATGTATGTGCACAAATGTCTATACACACAACAGTTGACCATAAACATGTCAAAACATATTATAATTATAAATAGAATTAAAACTCAAAAATGTAAAATATCTCACATGTTTTCCTTATCTAAAAACAAATAAAATGAACATACACAAAACCACAAATTAGATGCAATCAATTCCAAAATTGTCGACAATCAATCTAACACAAGTTATTATAGAAAAGTTGCATAGAGACCAAAGTGTACGTGTCATTGTTTTTCAAAGTAATATATGGGTATCTATTTAAATATATTATAATAGATTGTGAGTAAGCAAAAATAAATAAAGAGATAAGGAGAGGAAAAACAAGCCATACTATCTTGTTTCACCACCAATAGGATAATTACCTCTAGTCGCTTCAATGATTTAATCCACTAATCACCAAACGTATCACACATTCACTGAACACCTACTAGTCACACTGATTGTGTTCGAGTCTTCTCAACCTTCTAGCTTAATAAAGTCAACTTGTTGACTTCTCCATAGTGTTGCCTTTATCAACTCGTTTGTTAGCTTTATTATATGCAAAATAATTAGAGTGAGCTGGAATAATCATACTATCATAAATACACTGATAGCTCGTTGATCAAAGTCAAACACGACTTTAATAGATTCTTTAGAGCATTACCTTAATTTCTCCATTTATCTTCTCTAATAATTTGAGGATGCATCATAGATTCTTAAGAAATTTTAACAGATGATCTATACACTTAAACAATTTTATTAGCACTATAAATTGTTCTCAAAAAATAATTTTTGTTATGAACACAATAATTAAGGATTATTGTTCTTCATACCACTTTAATTCTAACAATATTCCCTTTTTTGATGATGTCAGACATCTATTTTTGTGAACAATTTTTCTTTGTTTTTGGAAAATAATACATGCATAATATTTCAAAGTAAGGCTCCCACTAAATATAAGTAGGTTTTTGAAAAATGAGTGATATATAATATTCTAACAAGAAAGTTAAAACGTTGGAGACTTGAAATTGTTATCAAAATCCTTAAAACATCTACTCCCCCTTTTGTCATCAGACAAAAAGAGTAAAGAAAAACATAAAAGGAATAATGAGATAAATATAATTTTTTATATAAGAAAATGGAGTGTACAAACGAGAGAAATGAAAAAAAAAACACTATAGGGTAAACTAAGCTTTATAAGTGGTTAATCTAGCTAAGATCACTCCAAATCTAAATAGACTCTTAATTTTTGGTTGTTTGTTCCAAAAACGTCCCAGTTTTAGTTTCTAGGCTATCAAAGTATTCATTCTTTACAAACTGATAGGGGTCAAAAGCATGTACAAAAGGAATGAGTGAAGGTCCTTTAGAGGCAGACTTTGTAGATCGTGACGCAACAGTAATAGGAACGTCCAAATGAGGGATCTCAACATGGGAATGATTATAGAAAACTTCAATGTTACCAAAAGGGCAACCACTGGTAGTTCCAAATTAACAGTACCAGAGGGAGATATAGTTTAACTTGGTGAACCTTCTGATGTAGTAGTCAGTCATTTCCTAGTTCGGTCTGAAGTAACAATGTCGATTTACAAAAAAAAGGGGGTTTGAATTGTAAATACACCTTTTAGAAATTCCTATTAAAAACTTAAGAAAATAACTCAAGATTGATCTTGGTTGTGAAAACAGAAAACGGAGAGCGTTCTTGGTTTTAACCAGAAAATGGAGAACGTTCTTGGTTAGTTAAAATTAGTAATTCAATTTATGTATTTAACGTGATAATCAATCAAAGTGAAAGTAAATAGATAAGTGTTTAAAACAAAGAACCTTCTTGGTTTTACAACACCTAGCACAGATCAACCTTGATCTGTTTCAAACTCTATTTCTTTCCACCCATAAAGTAAATACAACACCTATTTATTTTGATAGGATTCGTTACAATCTAATCAAACTATAATTAAACTCTTATAGTTTGAGTTATTACAATAATGATGAGATTGTTTTGATAGAATCTGAGATGTCTCAACTCTTGTTTGAGATTCGATTCTTTACAAAGAATTCAGTAGTAATAACACAATATGATGTAAAGATTTAGAACTGTTTCTTCTTTGTGAAAATGAGAATTTCAAGTATATGAATGTGCATGATTTGTGGGAATTAACAGCACTTGAATTTCCTCCCTTAATCCTGGATATTGGCCTTCCTTTTATAAGAGTTTAGGAGTATTTAATAATGGTCAAAAGAGCTGTTGGTAGTGTTCTGTCAGTTTTGACCAAAACCAATATATGAGATTAAAAAAAATGATTCAGCCTTTGAATAATTTGAATCTGTTTTGATTGAGTCTGTTACAACCTTGCTTAATCTTCTTGTCTTCTAGTTTAAAGATCTTTGAAGCTTCTCACTTAATCATTGATGTTACAGCTTTGATTTGGAGCCTTGAATATGTCCAAAATAGTTTGGAGAGTGATAACCTTTGCAGAAGTAGAAATATCACTGCTAGAATTCTGCAGAAAACGGAGATTGATTATCAATCTAGTTCTGGCGGTTTGATCTTTCAAGAGATTTTAATGATCAATCTGAAGTTCCTATTTTGATCATTATGGGTGCCTTTGTAATGTCTTTGAACAGATCAAGATTGATTGAACTTTCTTGAGAGTTTGGCTAAAGAGATTCCCAACTGTTTCAACTGGCATGTTACGAGTCCTTTTATTTTAATGATTCGACAACCTTCTTTTACTTGGATGAAACCTATTTGTTCCTTGCCATGTACTGATGATCTTAGTATAAAATGCAGAGGAAAAAGCTTCATTGAAATAGTGGAGATTGATTGGTCAAGATGTTGTGACAATCAGTCTTGAACCTGGAAATCATTCTTCATTTTGTCTAGAAACGTTCTTGTTTCTTTGTATGTTCAGTTTTTAACTGTTTTCTTTGCTTTGCTTGATTCCTATCTTTGAATTAATTCACTCTAAAGCAGAAGTTAAATTAACATAATATTTTAGAATCATAATTAATAGTCTTAATTAACCTTTGTTTATTTTCATCAAAGCTTTAATTTGAGAGTTTGTTTCAACATGGTTTTCATGAAATTTCTGAAAGTGCAAGACCCAAAGATAGATGATCTTTGTAGTATGTTTGAAAACACATGAATTCTAAGCGGCCAGATGCCTTCCATGCTCCATGTTGTCCCGGGTTGTGTTCGTTACAAAAGAATGAAATTTGTCCCACTAGAGATCATATTCTCACCAAGGAATGTACAACTTCCACTAGTGCTTATCTTTTATAACTTATCTCCTCCGTAGTCAGTATCAAAAAAACATACTAACATGTTCTTAGAGGATGGCTTATAACAAAAAACTACTAACATGTGGCTTGCAAACACACACACACACAAACTAAACATAATGTTAGATCTAGAAGTAGTTAAGTAGAGGAGAGATCCGATCATCCTTTTGATCTACCTTTTTACATTATTCATATTTATTAAGAAAATATGTGGGACACATGGTTGTAAGCACATGTTTGCATTCATCCATCTTAAATTTCTTAAAAGTTTCCCTTGTATATTTGGTCTAGTGATTGTATACTCTTTATGAGCTTTGATGAATTTTGATTCCAAGAAAACATTTAAGTTCCCCTATCTTGCTCATCTCAAATTCATTATGCATCAACTTAGAAAACTCTTGACATAGCTTAGGATTAGTAAAGCAAAAAATTATATTATCAACATATACTTGGACAATGAGAAGGCCATTCTTAGTTAATTTTCTAAATAAAATAGTGTAAACCTAACCTCTTTCAAAATAATTTTTCAAGAGAAAACTACTTAGTATGTCATACCAAACTCTAGAAACCTGTTTTAGAACATATAGAGATTTAAAAAAAAAAATTAAGAGCATGGTCTAGAAATGCATTATGTTGAAAACTAAGAGGTTGTTTGACACACACTTCTTGATTAATATAATCATTCAAGAATGCATTTTTCATATCTATTTTATTAAAATAATTTTATTAAAAGCTGCAAATGAAAGTAAAATTTTGATTGCTTCTAACCTTGCAACAGGGGCAAAAGTTTCATTGTAATCAATACTTTCCTACTGACTACAGCCTTGAGCTACAAGTCTAGCTTTATTTCTTACCACTTCACCTTTCTCATTCAATTTGATTCTGAAAACCCACTTGGTTCCAATTTGTTTCTTTTCTTTGGGTTTGACTCCAAGATCTCATACAACATTCCTTATGAACTGGTTCAGTTCTTCATGCATGGCCACAATCCATCCATCATTTAATAGAGCTTCATGTATTGTTGCATATTTATTCTTATACAATAGTCCAAATATTGATGTTTCTTTATAAGAAAACCTTGTCTTTAGAGGGTCACTTACATTTTCGATAATCAAAGAGTCTGAGTGTGATGATTTGTGTTTCCATCCAAGTTTAGGTTCTTGATGACCTTGACTGGTAGATGGTTCGTCATTTCTTATCTCAGTACTATCAGGTTTACCTTTTGATTTTTCAGAGGTGGCTTTTGCTAGTTCGACTAATCTTTTATGTTCTTCAGTTATCTATAAATCTGCAAAATCTTCATATAGCTTTGACTTTTTATAGTCAATCATTTTATCATCAAACATGACATGAATTGATTCTTCAACAATCAGAGTCACTATATTGTATACTCTGTAGACTTTAGACCTTTCAGAATATTCGAAAAAAATACACTTTGAATATCGTGAAGCAAACTTGCCAAGATACCTTTCAAAGTCTCCCAAGAGATTTAATTTTTCTTTCTACAACACCATTTTGTTAGGCTACTCAAGAAGTAGAAAAATTATGTAAAATACCATTCTCTTGATAGAAATTTACATATGACATGGTTGTTAGTACATAGGCACACCTAAGAGGGGGTTGAATAAGGTGTTTAGAAATTTTCCAGTTTTTAGAAACTTAGTGGATTATTTTTCTGATTAGGGTTAGTGTATGGAAAAATGTAAATGGCAGAAAAATAAAAAACACAACAATTTATCCTAGTTTCCCTTACAACCAAGGGTACATCCAGTCCTCTTGCACACCACAAGAGATTATCCACTATTGTTATAATAAGTTCAAGTCCAACCCAAGGACCTCTGTTACAAACTCCCAACAATCCCCCTAAGCTAGCACACCATTATCCTAGTCTACAACACCTGAAGAAAGTACACCGTTTTCCTCGATTTACACAATAAAGTGAATGGTTTTACAATGATGATTTTGACTGAAATCAGTAAGATATAACAGTTAATGCTTTCATGTACACTGATAACAGTCTAATATGATTTCAAGTACAATAGAGAACTTTTCTCAATGATATGACAATGTAAAATATGTACTTGAAATATGAAAGTAAGCATTTGAATGTCAAGGTTCTTAAGTTAAATATGAATCTATGAAGTATTTATACTCCTTAGACATCACTTCAGAACAGTGGTAATTATTCCTAGAGGTTTGATGAACATATGCAATCATCCATGTTGAATCTGAACTAAAAAGTTGCATTGCTTTGTAGTTATATTTGGCTACAGCTAAAGTGTAGTAGAATACACCTCTATAACGTTCAATTTTTTATTCAAATTTTTAAGCTTGTATTCGAATGCACATTCTTGTAGTTTAATACAGATGAGTGAAATTTTCCACTGACTTGATATTTGTATTCGGATAAATCTCGTAGTCGAATATAGATTTGAAGATTTTGCCACTAACTTAGTGTTTGTATTCGGCTAAAACATGATGTAGTCGAATACAACTTTGATTTTTTTTCAAAAACTTGATTTTTCAAATATTGTTTATGCATTTTGACACTTTAAAAATTCTTTTGATGCATATGCTAAAATGGAAGGTTCTCGTGTGCAGTTGAAACTTCAAAGCGTTGATGGTTTGATTTTTTCTCCCCCTTAATACATGCTTACTCCTCCTTTGATCTTGAGTTCATGCCATCATGTTTTGAAAACCTACAAATTTTTAACAACAACAGCATACAATGTTCTCCCCCTTTTGACACGATCAAGGTATATAGAGAATAAAAAACATCACACAAGATAGGGAATTTCATATCAAAAAATATAGTCGAAATTTTAACATGTTCAAGTTGTACATCACGATGCAAAATCATTGTAATAAAGTTACAATCATAACAACATAAAGCTTTTAAAGGCGAAGAAACTATAGCAACAAACTACATATCATCATCCGACGGGAGCTAAAGGTGGTCAATTTTGACGGACTTGTCATTTAGTTCGTGCAACAAAGATTCATGGTTTTGGGCAATGGTGGTCTCCATGGTTTGAAATCAGTTGTTGATGGCGGTGTCCATAGTCTAAAACTGTGTAGTGATGAAGGTTTGTTGATAGTTGAGCTTGTCCATGACCATGCAATTTGAAAAGTGATCATTTTCTGATGCCGTTTCTTCCGTGTCTTTGTCATCCTGCGAAGCGGTATATGTTTGGCCAAGATCGCCTTTATGGCATAGGTTTGAAGTTGTTCGTTCCACACAATCCTCATATTCGGAAGCACATTCAAGTCTAGCACATTGTCTTTGCAAGGTTTATACATAAATTCTCCTAAAAAATCCACTTGAAAATAATCAAAGATAATGGCGACCTCTTTTGCATATGGTAAACCAATAGCATCCTTGGAAGCAAAAAAAACAGAGCGGACAAAGTAAGACCAGTTGAGATCAGATCCTTCTATCATGAAGAACATGATCTAAAGCTCAAATTCAGATATTTGAGAATAATTTCATGCCTTAGGAATGGGAATATAGCTTAGAAAATAATGCAACAACCTATTGCCAACAGCCAGATTTCCAACTCTACATCGTTGTCTAGCAAATTCAGAACCAGTCTATGCCCATTTTTGTTCCATGGTGTTTTTGTCAAACCGATTCAATGAAACATAAGCATCATATTTGGTAACACAAATTGCAAGGCCTAAGTTTCTGACCTTCAAATGGTAGTTGCAATATTTCTCCAATTGTTCGAGTTTCTAACTCAATGTGTTTGCCCTTTACCTGAGATACCAACTTAAACCTTTCCTTCTTAAGATTGCAATAAAATAACCTAACTAAATCAGGATAGATGGGGTCGTTATAACCAATGAAAGCTTCCAAGTATTGGGCCTTAAGTAACTTAGGAAATTTAAAAGTTGAGAAAGAATCAAGAGTACGATACTTAGGAATGGTCAGTTTTTTGTCTGAGTAGTTGGTTTTGGACCGGTCGATTTCTTCTGGTGGGTGAAGTAATTGGGATAATTCTACCACATTATCATTTTTATCCCTCCCTTTTGAAGGACCTATTGCAGCATGTTTTGTTCTAGAACCTCTTTTTCGTGCATCCATGGTGAAAGATTAAGTTTTTCGGATTTGGAACAAAAAATGGGGATTTGGGTTTGCGAAATTTGAGTTTGAAGTGACACTTGTTAGTTTGAGGTGATCTTAGATGTAATGGATGATATTATAGAGATTGGGTAACGGTTTCATTTAAGATTGGATGAGATTTTTGGAGAAATGGAAGTGGAGGAAATTAGTATTCGGCTGCTGAAATTGTAAATAAATGACCTAACACGCGAAGAAGCTTACATATAGGGAAAAACACGAAACTATATTCGGCTACACACTGGTTGTAGTCAAATACATGATTTTCTGGAAACGTGTATTCGAATACAGACAATGTGTATTCGGCTACGATAACAACATTTTTGTTTTTCAGTCGAATTTTCACTAAAAAAATAATATTTAGAGCACATATTCATAACTAGAAAGCACATATACATCAAAGAATCAATTTTAACAACTTATCAAGTGAAGATTCTAGATTTTGAAGATAAGTGACTTACAAAGTATAAATAACTTGCATTTGAGATCATTTTCATTTCAAATTCCAAGTTCTCTTCGTATCTTATAGAACGAATCTTTGGGCAATGGCTTTGTGAAGATATCTGCTAGTTGATTATGTTTATCCACAAATGTAACTTCAACATTTCCTTTGAGAACATGATCATGCAGAAAGTGATGTAGTATGTCAATATATTTGGTTCGAGAATGCATGAATAAGTTCTTTGTGATATTGATAGCACTTGATTTGTCAAATCTTAGAGGGATGCATCTGAGACCAAGTCCATAGTCACATAAAATGTTGCTTGGGCCATAAAATCTGTGCACAACAATTGTCTGTGGCTATGCAATTATGCATTGCATAAGATATGACAAGTGTCGCTTGTGCTTTTCTGATCGATTTTACATCCTGCATAGTCAGAATCTGAACAACCAACAAGAATGTATGTATTGTCTTTTGGATACCATAAGCCAACATTGGTCATTCCTTACAAATATTTCATTATTCGCTTCACTGCTGCAAGATGTGATTCCTTAGGATCTGCCTTAAACTAGTTTCATCTTTATCTACATAGGTTCTGAGGCCCATAGGAGTTGCACTTTCTTTACTGATATCCATCTCAAACCACTGTAATAGTTACTTACAGTACTTGACTTGATTGATGAAAATTTCATTTTTGAGTTGCTTGATGTGAAGTCTAAGGAAATAATTTATTTTTCCCATCATAGACATTTTAAATTCTCCTTGCAACATTAATGAGAATTCTTCGCATATTTTGTTATTGGCTGATCCAAAAATAATATCGTCAACGTAGGTTTGAACAAGTAAAGTATGACCATTAGTTCTTTTAATAAATAATGTCTTATCAACTTTACCCTTTTCAAATCCTTGTTCACATAGAAAGTTACTTAGCCTATCATACCAAGCTCTTGGAGCTTGTTTTAAGCCATAAAGAGCTTTATTTAGTTTGAAGACATGTGAAGGTTTTTTGAAGTCTTCAAAGTCAGGTGGTTGTTTGACATATACTTCTTCATTAATGTAGCCATTTAGAAAAGCACTCTTGACATCCATCTAAAATAATTCAAAATTCATAGAGCAAGCATAAACAAGTAATAAACGAATTGCTTCTAACCTTGCAACCGGAGTAAATGTTTCATCAAAGTTGATTCCTTCTTCTTGATTGTATCCTTGAGCAACTAACCTTGCCTTGTTTCGAACAACTATACCATTTTCATCTAGTTTATTCTTAAACACTCATTTGGTACCAATGATGTTTTTATTGACAGGATTAGGAACAAGTTCCCACACTTTGTTTCTTTCAAACTGGTTTAGTTCTTCTTGCAGGGCAAGCATCCATTGGTCATCCTTAAGTGTTTCAACCACCTTTGAAGATTCTATTTGAGAAATAAATGTCATATTCAAGCAAGCATCTTGGAGTTTGAGCCTTGTAGTGACTCCTTTGTTGATATCAATGGGGTGATCTGGATGAGTTCTCCATTCTTTAGGGAGATCATTATGTTGATCTTGCTGCTCAATACCGACTTCATTCTCCTGAATTGATTGATCAACTTAATTGCCTTTGCTTATATCATCACTTATAAAATCATCATCATCACAAGAGACATTTGTATTCTCTTTCAAAGGGTTAGATTCATCAAATGATACGTGCATAGATTTTTTAACTATCAAAGTTCTTTTATTAAAAATTCTAAAAGCTTTACCAAGATTTTTCTTACCATTATTCAGCACAAAGCTTTTACATCCAAATATGTGAAAGTGAGAGATGTTTGGCTTTCTACCTTTATAGAGTTCATATGGAGTCTTCTTTAAGATTGGCCGAATTATTACCCGGTGGGATACATAACAAGATGTACTTACAACATCCATCCAAAAATATTTTGGTAAACTTGAGTCGCTTAGCATGGTCCTTGCAAGTTCTACCAATGATCTATTCTTTCTCTCAACAGCTCCATTTTGTTGAAGAGTTCTTGGTGTAGAAAAGTTATGGAAGATCCAGTTTTCTTCACAATATTCTAGAACAAAAGCATTTTGAAATTCTCCTCCATGATCACTTCTTATTGATACAATTTTGGTTGCTTGTTCATTTTGGACTAGTTTGGCAATATTTTTAAATTCTTTAAAAGCTTCATTTTTATTTGCCAAAAATAAGGTACAAGTGAACCTTGAGACATCATCAACAATTACTAGTCCATATGAATTTCCACCAAGATTCTTAGTTTTTAATGGACCAAACAATTCCATATGTATCAATTGAAGTGGTCTTGAAGTTGATATAATATTATTGGGTTTGAAGGAAACCTTAGTTTGCTTACCCTTTTGACAAGCATTACATAATTTGTCCTTAATGAATTTCATCTTTGGTAAGCCTACAACAAGTTCATTCTTGACTAACTTGTTTAAATGATCCATATGGATATGTGCAAATCTTTTATGCCATAGCCATGCATCATTGTTGTCACTTACCATAAGGCATTTCATTCTTAAGGATAAATCATCAAGATTAATTATAAAAATATTTTTAAAATGCTTACCAACAAATTGGATTTCATTTGATATCTCATTTCGGATAATGCATTCATCTTTGTTGAAAACTATTTTGCAACCTTTGTCACAAAGCTGGCTAATGTTAGGTTGTGCTTTAATCCTTCAACATATAGACCATTTTTAATTGAAGGAGATGTGGTTGCACTAACCTTGCCAATGCCCAAAATCTGTTTTGTCACCGGTCATGTGTTTTGAACATCCACTATCCAAGTACCACATATTAGAGGTACTTTGTATGCATTCCTCTTCTTCTTCGTCGCATAGGTGTAATGTCGTTAAAGCAACATTTGCACATTCCTCACTTTCCGAATCTGAGGATGAAATGACCTAATTGTCCTCCCATGCTATATAGGCCCTTTTGAATTCTTTCTTCTTGAGACCATTTTTCTTGACAATATTTGGAAACTCTGCTTTTATGTGTCCTTCCTTGCCACACTCAAAACAAGTGAAATTTTTATTTGTAGTGGAGACATCATTCTTCCTAAAAGTTTTCCTTCTCTTAAAAGTTTTATCGTTTTGAAGGAACTTACCAAATTTCTTTACTAAGAAGGTGATGTTCTCATCTCCATCTGAATTCTCATTGTCGATTTGCTCTTTTGAAGTTCAATTTTATGTTCTTGAAGTTTTCCGAAAAGTGCAAAGAAAGACATCTTTGATTAGCTTTTCTTTTCAGAAATTGTCGTTACTTTAGTTGTCAACCCTTGTTAATGATCTTAGAACATTAAGGTTCAATTTATCATTAGTGAAGATCTTGCCAAGCATCGTCAAGTGGTTGGTCAAATGAGAAAATCTTTTCGGCAAGTCTAGAGTAGATTCTCTAGGCTGCATTCGAAATAGTTCATACTCTTAAGATAATGTATTGAGTTTAGAATGTTTTACCTCAACAGTTCCTTCATGAGTTATTCAAGAGTATCTTAGATTTCTTTGGCAGTTTTGCAATGAGACACGTCGAAGTATTTGTCCATTCCAAGTGCTGATTGAAACATATTTTTAGCCTTTTTGTCAAACAACATTTTCCTTTTTGTCATCATTTGTCCACGAGGATCTTATCTTGATTTCCTCTTGATTGTTGATGACTGTTTTTGGAAAATAGGGACCATTTTCTATTGCATCCCAAATATCATCTCCTTGTGCCTCAAGATATGACTGCATGCGTATTTTCCTAAAGTCATAGTGTTCTTCAACAAAGCAATGTGGTTTATTGCTACTACCACCATCTCTAAAAACTGGTTGTGCGGAAGCCATGAATAAGAATCGATGAGCAAATTACCAGAACCTGCTCTAATACCAATTGTTAGTACAAATGCACACCTAAGATGGGGGAGGGATGAATTAGGTGTTTAACAATTTTCCAATTTTTGGAGACTTGGTTGATTATTTTTCTGATTAGGATTAGTGTATGGAAAAATGTAAATGGCAAAAAAATAAAGAACACGTCAATTTATCCTGGTTCCCCTTACAACCAAGGGTACATTCAGTCATCTTGCACACCATAAGAGACTTTCCAATATTATTGGAATAAGTACAAGTCTCACCCTAGGAGCTCTATTACAAACTCCCAACAATCTCCCTAAGATAGCACACGACTATCCTAGTTTACAACACTTGAGGAAAGTACTTTATTTTCCTCAATTTACACAATAAAGTGAATGGTTTTACAATGATGATTTTGACTGAAATCAATAAGATATAACAACTGATGATTTTCTTGTACACTAATAACAGTCTAATATGAAAGTACAATAGATAACATTTCTCAATGATATGACAAAGTAACGTATGTACTTGAAATATGAAAGTAAACCTTTGAACAATTTAAAATATTTCAGAAAGTTTGTTCAAAGTTGTTCTAAAATTGATGTCAATGTTCTTAAGTTAAATCTGAAACTATGAAGTATTTATACTTCTTAGATATCACTTCAGATCAATGGCAATCGTTCTTAGAGGTTTGATGAACATATGCAATGATCTAGGTTGAATCTGAACTGAAAAATTGCATTGCTTCACATTTGTATTCGACTACAAATTACGTGTAGTCAAATGCATCTCTATAACATTAAGCTTTTTATTCAAATTTTAAAGCTTGTATTTGAATACACATTCTTGTAGTCGAATACAGATTAGTGAATTTTGCCACTGACATGGTTTTGTATTCGGCTACATCGCGTTGTAGTCAAGTACAAAAGTGCAGCTTTAGCTACTAACATGATATTTGTATTTGGCTACACCATCTCGTAGTCGGATATAAATTTGAAGATTTTGCCACTCACTTAGTGTTTGTATTTGGCTAAAACATGGTGTAGTTGAATACAACTTTGATTTTTGTAAAACACTTGATTTTCAAATATTGTTTATGCATTTTGACACTTTGAAAATTCTTTTGATCCATAAGCTAAAATGGAAGGTTCTCATGTGCAATTGAAATATATTATTAGATTGCATAAAGTACCTTAAACTATAAGTCTTCTAGCATATTGACAATAGTTGACTTCTCTTTGAACTTGCAACTTGATCACTTTTCTTGGTCTTTGTCTTCATCAAAAACATAAGTAATTTACAATAGTTGAGTTTTTTTTTTCAACTTCGAAATTTATCTCAAGTTGGCATGTCCCAACCTCATGTTGCAGATCAATTGTTCTTCATTCACTAACATGAGATAGACTTTAGTCTCTTGAAGGGTTGTTACATTTGGTTTCCACTTCCTAGGTAGACTTCCAAGCATCTTCTAGACATGATTAGTTGTAGGGTAACTCTTCTGAAGAACTTTTAATCAGAGACTAAAGTTTGGAATCTGGAGAACATTTTCTCAATCTCTTCATCCTCTTCCATCAGGAAAAGTTCATACTCCCTAACAAACATTTGGCTTAGCTTCCTATACTTGTTTACTTCCTTCATAGTTGATAACCAAAACGTCAAAAATACTTTTTGTTGTTTCTTTATTGTTGCACTTGTCAAACTCTATGAAGGTTATTGAATTAATCATAAATGTTATGGTTTTATAATGCATATTGTATTGCTTGTTTTGTTCAGCTTTAAAATATTTTCTAAATATTTCAACACCAGTAACATCTTTAGGAGTGTCATAGCTATCTTCGACTGTGTCCCAGAGTTTTGGATCATCTGAGATGTAAAAACTTATCAACCTATCATTCCAATATTCAAATATTTCCCCATAAAACATAGAATGCATGTTAATATTTATACATGAAGCTTCATCACCAGATTTAGTCATAGTAAAACATAAGATCTTTTCTCAAACACAGTTAAGTGCTTAGCCTTTAGGTTGAGTTCAAATGCCAATTGAAGAGGGAAAAACACATGAAAGAAGGCTTTGAATTGTGTTTTTAAGGTTTAAAATAAATTTAAATAAAACAAATTATAAAGTAAATTGTGATAAAGCAAAAATCAATAAAATAATAGGGAAAGGAAACAAAGGCCGAATTATCCCAGTTCACCACCAACATTGTAGCTACGTCTAGTCTCATTCACATTCAAGGATTTATTCTACTAACCACCAAATGTATTACACGTCCACTAATACATACTAGTCACGTTGATTAAGTTTGAGTCTTATCAACTTTCTAGCTTAATACAACCAAGTTATTGAAGATAACAACCACTACTGGGATAAATTACCAAGAAGTATTTAGGATTGTTTTCTGAATAACTATCACAAGAAAATATTTTCAAAGAATGCTCTCATAATGTTTTTGTAGTTTTTTAGCAGTCAAAAAATAATTCAAGGTTTTCTTTGCAATTATTTTTGTATTGACGGCAGTAGGATTCTCGTTTTTTTGAAGATCACATGTTCTTTTATAAAGAGACTTAAAATTCTTTAGGATTTATGTTTGTTGTTGTGATTAGCATTAAAGACTTGTATAAATTAGTCTTCACTGATGGAAGCATTAGGAAATGCAGTGGATGACAATTTCAATAAAGGTTCATGAGTAGTCTTTGGTGTGTGCTCTGTGATATGTAACATTGTTGGATGGACTCGCTCCCTAAGTAGAACCCACATATTTTACTAATATTGTTATTATAATAATTATTGTTATTAATAGTATTATTATTATTATTATTATTATTATTATTATTATTATTATTATTATTATTATTATTATTATTATTATTATTATTATTCTTGTTGTTGTTGTTGTTGTTGTTGATGTTGAAATAAAAGAAAGAAAAAAATAAAACATTTTTGGACTAGTCCATGTAAAGAAAAATAAAAGGGATTTAGAAGTCCTTAAGAAAAATCAGCAAAGCAAAGCAAACAGTGTCAGATAAACAAAAAAAGCAAGGAAGCAGCGTTTGGTCTACAATTTTAATAATAGGGTTTTAGCAAATTTGCTTCGTTTGGTCTACAATTTTAGTACGTTATTTCTATCACTGAGTTTGTTATTTTGATATACAATCTTATTAGTTTTACCTTCTCTTAGAGTTACTTTGGGATACTAAATTTAGTGGAAGATTGTTGTTATTGGTTATTGATGTTCCGTATTGTTATTAGGAAGACTCTGGTGTTCCCATTAATTATTATAGTGGAAGTTTTTATTGGATTAGGCTCCGTGGTTTTTATTCTCTCAATTTGAGGGAAGTTTTGTACGTTAAAATATTGTTTGTCTCATATTTACTTTTTTTGCAAATTATTGTTGCTTTGTGGAATTGTATTTTCTGTTTAGCCATTTATCTACACATGTGAGGGAAAAATATTTCGCATTATTGAGATAATTATCTTTGATTTTTCTCAACAAAGTGGTACCAGAGCTCGATTGATTTGATTTGATGCATTTAAATGGAGGAGGAAAATAAAGGTCTGAATATTATTAAGTTCAACTCTTCTAATTACACACTTGGGAAGGCTCACATGGAAGACATGTTATACAGGAAAGATTTGTATGATCCTATTGAGGGTGGCACTTCTAAATCCATAGATAAATCTGACGCTGACTATAAGAAGATGAATAGAAAGGCAGTGGCGTTGATCAGACAGTCGTTGGATTTGAGTGTATAATAAGATGTAGGAGAAATTAAAAGAGTTGTATGAACGAAAGAATGTGCAAAATAAACCATTCTTGATTCAGAAGTTGGTGAATATGAAATACAAAGAGGGAGAGTCAATGGCAGAGCATATGAGTATTTTTCAAAATACAGTAAATCAGTTGACAACGACAGATATTAAATTAGATGATGAGTTGCAAACGTTGTTACTGTTGAGTTTCTTGCCTCATAATTGGGAAGTCATTGTCTAAGTGGAAAGCTAAAAATGTCAACAGTTAAGGAGAGCATGTTGAATGAAGAAGCTCGAAGAAAGGAACGTGGTTGATTGGTTCTTCCTCAAAGTCAGAAGCACTAGTTACAGAGTCACGGGGGAGAAGTCAATTTAGAAACTTCCATAGAGCGACAACTCTGAAAGTCGTAGCAAGTCAAGAAGCAAGTCGAGGACTAGAAAAGAAGTTATATGTTATAATTGTGGCAAAGTAGGTCACATAAAAAGAAAATGCAGGTTCCTTAAGAAAATCAATCAAGGGAAATAGATAAAGACAAAGAGAAGAAAAATGATAAATATACAACAGCAGTTGGATTTGTTAATAATATTTACATTGTTTGTGATGATAAATCCATAAACATTGCATGTCAGGATTCAACGTGGATTATTGATTCGGGTGCCTCATATCATGTTACTCATATGTGTGATTTCTTCTCATCTAATAGTGTAAAATCATCAAAGGGTCCCTAGTGGTTGCAAAAGAGCAAAGTTCCACTTCTCTCTATAGGATGCCTACGAAGCTATGCAATGAAGAATTGAATGCAATTGAAGACAACTCTTTTGATTTATGGCATATGCGCTTCAGTCACTAAAGTGATAAATGACTCAACATAGTTGCGAAGAAAAATTTTCTTCATGTGAAAGGTACATCTCTAAAAAATTTCACTCATTGTTTTGCTAGAAAACAACATAAAGTCTCTTTTCATAATACTGGTCTTCATATGAGACAAAATATTCTTGATTTAGTTCATATTGATGTTTGCATGATGTATAGTAAATCTCTTGGTGGTGCATCGTATTTTGTTACTTTTATTGACGACCACTCTAGAAAATTGTGTGTCTTTCCTTTGAAATCTAAAGAATAGGTACTTGGAGTCTTCAAGTATTTTCATGCAAGTGTTGAAAGAGAAAATGGAAGAAAATTGAAATGTGTTCGATTAGAAAACTGTGGTGAATATATAGGTTCGTTTGAAGAGTATTGTAGAGAACATAGAATGAAGCTTGAGAAAACAAGTCCAAAGACACCTCAACATAATGGTGTTGTAGAGAGAATGAATCATACGATTAATGACATAATCAGATGTTTGTTATCTCAAGCAAAATTATCCATTTGATGGTGACGTTCCAAATAGAGTGTGGACAGGGAAAAATGTCACATTGATAAAGTTGAGAAACATATATCAAATTCTAGAAGTCACATTGATGTTGCGCCTAAGCGCCCTATAGAAAATTTTGTTGATGGTTGAGATATACAAGTAAATAATGATAATGTAACTGATGATTATGTACCTCACCATGATGAGCAGGTTCCAGTTGAGTCACCAGTCGAGTTTGAGTTGAGAAGATCTACTAGAGAACGTCAACCTTCTCGAATATATCCTCCACATGAGTATGTGATGATCACTTATGGTGTGCTATTACAAATGTTGATAAAGAAAAGTGGTTGAATGTCATGCAAGAATAGATGAATTCCTTGCATGAGAATCACACATTTGATTTAGTAAAGTTGTCTAAGGGCATAAAAGCACTCAAGAACAAATGGGTATACAATATAAAGTCAGAAGAGAATAGTTGTCAACCAAGATAAAAGTAAGACTCGCTGTGAAAGGTTTTAATTAGAGAAAATGTGTTGACTTTGATGAAATTTTTAATAAGAGATTGGTTGTCCTCTATCCGAGTTGTGCTTGAGTTAGCAGCTAGTTTGAACGTAGAAGTTGAACAACTTGATATGAAAACTGCATTCCTTCATGATGATTTGGAGGAAGAGATCTATATGGAGCAACTAGAGGGTTTCGAAGTCAAAGGTACAAAGCAGCTTAGGCGTAAATTGAAGAAAAGTTTGTATGGCCTCAAGCATGCACCTCGACAATGGTACAAGAAATTTGATTCTTGCATGGAGAAACACGGGTATGGTAAAACCATTTCTAACTATTGTGTGTTTGTCAAGTAATTCTCTGATGGTGATTATATTATTCTCTTGTTATATGTGGATGGCATGTTGATTGTTGGTCATGACGCTAAAAAGATTCAATCTCTAAAGAAAGATTTGAACAAGTCTTTTGCAATGAAAGACTTGGGTCCTGCAAAGCAAATTTTAGGCATGAGAATTACTCGTGACATGAAGAATAGTAAATTGTGGTTGTCTCAACACAATTACATAGAGAAAGTGTTAAAGAGGTTCGACATGAGTAGTTGCAAACCTATTAGTACTCCACTTGCTACTCATTTCAAATTAAATTCTTATCAATGTCCTACAAGTGAGAAAGACAAAGAAGATATGAAGAAAATCTGTTATGCATCCGCAATTGGTAGTTTGATGTATGTTATGGTATGCACAAGCCAAATATTGCTCAAGCAGTTGGAGTTGTTAGTCGGTTTCTCACTAATCCTAGTAAAGATCATTAGCAAGTAGTGAATTGGATTATTAGATGCCTCAGAGGCACTTCCAAAATGTGTTTATACTATGGAGGTGGTGAATTTGTGTTTAGATGGCTACACAAATGTAGATATCGTAGGTGACCGTGATTCTAGAAAATCTACTTCTGGTTATATGATCACGTTTGTAGAGGGATGTGTCTTGGCAATCAAATTACAAAAGTGTGTTGTTTTATCCACTACTGAAGCTGAGTATATTGCAGCAACTGAAGCTTCCAAAGAACTCTTCTGGATGAAGAAATTCCTACATGAGTTAGGCCTCAAACAAGACAAGTTTGTGTTATTATGTGATAGTCTGAGTACGATCTATCTCAGCAAGAATTCGACTTTTCATGCAAAATCGAAGCATATTGAAGTGCAGTATCATTGGATACAAGATGCACTGTAAATGAAGTTATTTTTAATTGAAAAGATTCATACCGATGAGAGTAGTTTAGATATGATGATGAAAGTCTTGTTTGTGTCAAAGATGATATGTTGTAGAAAGAAGGCTGACATAGTTGAGCAGTACCTTCCCACTTAAGTCATGATAGAGAGATTTGTTGGGTAGACTCAATTCCCAAGTAGAACCCACAAATTTTATTATTATTATAATCATTATTATTATTAGTATTTGTATTGTTATTAGTATTATTATTATTAAAATAAAAAGAAAGAAAAAAAAAGGAACATTTTTGGGCTAGGCCCATGTGAAAAAATATAAAAAGGATTTAGAAATTCCTAAGAAAAATCAGCAATACAAGGCAGCGGCGGCAAGAAGATAAAGAAAATTGGGAAAGAAGAAAAAAAAGTTTTTCCAATGGTAATGAGTTTGTAGCAAATTTGTTCTGTTTGGTCTACAATTTTAGTATCTTATTTCTACCACTGAGTTTATTATTTTAATATACAGTCTTATTAATTTTACCTTACTGAAAGTTACTTTTGAATACCCATTTTAGTGGAAGGTTGTTGTTATTGTTGATTGATGTTTCCTATTTTTATTAGACTAGGTCATGTAGTTTTTATTCTCTCAATTTGAGGGAAGTTTTTTACGTTAAAAGTGTATTTGTTTCATATTTAATTTTCTGTTAATTATTGTTGCTATGTGGAATTGTATTTTCTTTTTAACCATTGATCTGCATATGTGAGGGAAAAATATTCCATATTATTGAAATGATTATCTCTGATTTTTCCGAACAAACATTGAGGTAATTGATTAATTTTCTAATAATTTCTTCTTAACAAAACAATTATGTATTGATTGTATATGTGAAACTAATGATTTTTATATGTTGCTCCATTAATTATTTTCAGCTAAGAAAAAATAATTTACTTTAACTGGTGAGAAAAAGAAAGCAAATCACAACAAAGAGGGATGAAAATCTTCAATTGATGAGGGTCTAGGATACATAGAGACATGTAACATCCTTATTTGGAACTTCCATATCAGATAGTAACATAAAATGGAGAAATTGGACAAGAAAATGTTGTTGAAAACTTAGGCACCTAGAAATATGACTTTTTTGACTTTTTCTTTTTCCTTTTGTGGTAGTTTTGAGCTGCCATAAAAACCTATTATTTTCTTTTTCCTTTTTCTTTTTCTTTTTCCTTTTCTTGTAGTGTTAGTATGTTCAAATAAGCCAGATTTCCTTTGTATTGAGGAAGCCAAATTAGAATTTGTTGAGACGTCGAGTTGTGCATGGTTACGGGGATCCAATAAGCTTAATTTTGCATTTAAACCTGCAATTGGAAACTTTATGGGGATCATCTCAATTTGGAACATATCGAGTTAGGATGTGTTTAATTAATGTTGTGGGAAGCCATTTTATATGTGGAGACGGGTTTTGGAGGAAGGACAAAGTTTTTGTGATTAATGTTTATGCCCTTTATGTCGTATCTGGTAAGAAGGTCTTTGGGAGGAATTTTGATCTTTAGGATTGTGCAGGGATACGATATTTTATAAAGTTGGGGACAAGACAATGTGACAATATTTAATTACGATAAAATATAAGCACAAAGAAAATTAAAAAATATTAAACTACCGTAGCGTCTAAACTTAAAGAAATTGATAGGTTTTACTATTACTATAGATAGTATAAACAAAATATTAGAGAACCAAAACACCTTTCACTTGTGTGTTTGACTTTTGCAGTATCATGAAGAAGAACAGATTCAGAAACTCAATAGGTCAAGAGAATGGAAAAATGAATCTATTAAAGAAGTTTTGATTATTGTGAAACAAGGAAATCTAAAGGTCTTCTTATTTGTTGTGAAACATGTAGACGAAACATTGTTTACTGTAGAGTTTCTTAATGCAAGAGTCTCAATCAGTAATCACAACATTATGAACAAGTAAAAATCATATCCATATGAGAATTTCACATCGTTGATTCTGTCAACTACGGAGCATTTTTGTTGATTCTGAAAGAAATTTTGATCATCGTACTATTTATTTTTTTATTTGAGAAGATTAATTGAAAGAACAAAAAAGATTTAGAAAAATGGAAGGAAAGAAAGTGAAGTTGAATAAAAATATAAAATTCAAAATAATAACGTAAAAATGATGATACAATTAATAAAATATATACTTGTAAAATGCTTATAAAGTAATTAACATAATTATTTCTTAATAACATTGATAAACAATATTCTAAATATAGTATTAATTTATTCAATTTAAAAGGGTCGGTATTACTTATTACTATCTGCCATGTGCTATTTATTTTCATATTGCTAAGTAACATTTTCCTTGTTGGAGCTTATTACCGCGGAGCTTTGTTGTTGGTGAGTAAGTATTGTATAGTTCAACTAACCACAGATCCATCCATCCACATCGTGAAATTTATTGTAGAAACGTGGGGCTACTCTCAGTTCCACTACGTGATAGTCGATCATTTAATGTTTAGTCATAGTCAATACGATTTCAACTTTCAAGTTTTCAACTCTTCATAAAAATATATAAGAGTATTTAATTAATTTAACAAATTAAGAAAAGTTGAAAAATCAAACAGAGTTGTTAGAAAAAATAATTTATAGTATTTTAATTTAAATTATTTTTATTAGCAAAAAATATTGAAGGAAAACCTCAATGAATGGGAGATGATAATCCTCAATGAATGGGAGATGATGGGCCTCTATCTCTTATTGGTTGAATGTACAAGGTTTTGGAAAGGTGTACTGGTAAATATGATGAGAATAATAATTGATAAAGATATATCGCAATCGCAATCGGCATTTGTGAGGGATTGCAAAATCCTTGACGAGATCCTTATTGAAAATGATTTGGTGGATAAGGCAAAGAGAAAGAAGAAAAAGAGTGTTCTTTTTAAAGTTAGATTTTGAAAAGGCATATGATATTATTGATTGGAACTATTTGGAGGACACAATGCTTAAAATCAGGATTTATGACAAGTGGAGGAATGGATAGGACTAGTTTTAAGATCAATTTTGATTTTGATTATTTTTTATGGTAGAACCACAAAAGGATTCATCATGGGAAAAAGGATTGAGGCAAGGGGATCCATTGTGCTTGTTTTTTCTTCCTAATATAAGTGGATGTGCTTGATGTATTGGTAAGTAGGAAAGTTGGCCTTGGAAAATATGTAGGGTTTGGGTTTGGAGACAATATCAACCAAGTGTCGCATCTACATTTTGCATATGACACCATTTTTATGGTAGACAATCATAGGAGAACATTCTTGCTATCAAAACAACTTCGTATATATTTGAGTAAGCATCCGGATAAAAAGTCAATTTTCATAAGACTCGTCTAATAAGTATTAAAATGGTTAATCAAAAGTTAGAAGCAACTATAAATATATTTTATTGTAGAGAGGGGAGTGGTTCCTGATATTTATTTAGCCTTGTTGATAGGTGTGTGAATCCTTGATTTAGCATAACTTGGGAACATAAGGTGAATAAAGTGAGAAATTGATTACTAGTCTGGAAGGGTTCTAATTTATCAACGAGGGTCGTATAACTTTGTTATGTTTCGTTCTTTCCACGCATCCGATGTTCTATTTCTCTTTCTTTAATGCTTTATAAGGTATTGTTTCTAAACTTGAGTCCATATTTAAATAATTTTTGTGGGATGGGAGTAAAGAGACAACCAGAGTACACTAGATAAATGAAAGTTGAGACTATTAATAGATAGGAATAATCTTTATTATTAAGATTTTAAATTCAAATATAGAAAGAAAAAATATGTGAGAGGATTATGGAAGACACTAATCAAATCTGGTGATGAATTTGAAAATGGTAGTAACTAGTGAAACGTTGAGTAAGAATTGGTTTGATGAGTTAATAAATAAAGTATCAGGGCATGGAGGGGATACACTATTTTGGTCTTAGCCAATGGGGGTAGCTACTAGTATTTCGTTTGCCGGTGAGAACGAAATATATCATGTACTTGTACTTTTTTTATTTTTATTTCAATGAATCAATTATGAGCTAGTTAGAGAACATCTCAGCAAGTTTATTTATGAAAAAAATTACATCGTTATCTTAACAAACTAACTAACCACCTTTATACTATGTGTATATAACATCGCTAAACAGTGGTAGTAATAACGCTACCAACAATGACTCACACGTAGTAATAACGCTACATATGGTGCAAACTAGAAACGGTAAAATTGTTTAGAAACGGTAACAACTTGTCTCCAAAAAAAAAAATTACTATCAACATTAAGGGCCTCAATGAATTTCTGGTAATAATGGGTTTGCTGCCACAACTTGGTTAATTCAGTGTCGACGGTGTCGCAAACATTCCAGTATACCATAGATAATACCAAACACCTGAAACAATAATTAATCATCACATTTTTCATATTGTATAATATAAGAAACACTAAATACTTGCGACAACAACAAAAAAACATTAAATGCCATAAAAAATTCAAGAAGTTAATAACACATAAATTTTAAATTGTAGTCCTCAGTTACATTGCAACTATAAAATTGTAGATCGATTTTAAAGTCTCAACAGGCATAGTATGGTCAATATAAGCTATGTTTACTCAAAAAAATTTCAAATATATAAGTTTTGCGATTAACAGCAAATGCAATTTAAAATCATCTAAAACCATTGTAACTATTTACATGTATAGATCAAGATTCTGTTATATGAAAAAGCGAGACAAAATAAAATCATATTTATAAATTCATTTTGCCTATCCTATTTATTAGGATAAACGTTATTACATCTCCCAATTCTTTTTATTTATTTATACAAGAAGATAAACAAAGAAAAAATATAATAAATATGAGAAATAAAGAGCAAAGAAAAGGAACTATTCCTACCAACGCAACGAAAAATGGAAGTATGCCTATGATCCCCATGAAAATAACTAAGCCGCTGTATGTTTCTTGCTCCGGTGGAGGTTGTTCAATATCCAGTGGTTCTATTGGTTGATGCGGTTCCAGCTCTCCATTAATTGGTTCCATGGCGGTTTTTAATTTTCAAAAGCTACTGATTTTAATTATTTTGATAGAAGATATTGAACACAACTGAAATTTAAGTAAATAAACGTGTATGTATAATATATATATATATATATATATAGAAAGAGAGAGAGAGTTTTAGAAATAACTAACTGAATAACGGTTTTATATTTAGTCATTAATTAGTCAAGCAATCTCTCATTTCAATAACTAACTTTTAGTTAGTTAGTGTTCATGAAAACGTTTGTTAATTTTGAAATTTGGTTTGTTGATAATATTATGAATTTTCTTTTAATTGTGTGTTTAATTTATTACTTTACGGCCTGAAAATGTTATATGTATTGTGAATTTGTGAATATGTTCTAAGTCAAATTTATTAATTAACTAATTTTATGTAGCAAATCTGCAAAAGTAGATTTTTGGTGCTTATTTTCAATAAAATTAGGTGACCTATTGTTTTTCTTAGCCATGGTGCATGCCACTAATGCAAGCATGTTATTGACCCTCTATAAATAGAGGCCATCAGAGTGGAAGAAAGGCGTCCCACACCAAAGTAATAATACCAACAAGTATTAGAGCTTTTTAAGAGTGAGAGAAAAATTCAAATTAAGAGAAAAATATTTTGTATAGTGAGGTTTCTTTTAGGGTTAGTATCCTTTTATTTTAAAGAGATGCAATTGTTTTATCTCGTATCTAGATAGAGGTTTATAACTTCTTCTACTTAGTGAAAATTATCTATTTTGACCTTGTGGGATTTTTCCTTTTATTTGTTGAGAATTTTTCATATCATTATTGTGTTCAATTTCTCTTTTCTCATCATTTTTGGCTATTTTTTCTCACTGCCCTCTTTCTGAAATTTATATATCCACATACCCCCTTTTGAAAATAATCTATCAAAATGTTCCTTTTTTTTTCAAATTTTTTTCCCTTTACAAGTCGCCATTTGGAATGGCGACTTCCTTAAGGAAGGCCTACTCCAAAATGGCGATTTCCAACTGGTTTTTTTATAAAAAAAAAAAAATCAATTTTTTTTTAAAATTTTTAGTAAAATTATATATATAATTAATTATTATAATTCATAAAAATACATAAAAAAATAAATAAATAGAAATTTAAATTATGAAAAAAATTTAGTAAATCCAAATAGGCATTTATAAAATAATTTTTTTCGTTAAAAAAATATTTTAATTTTTATTGAAATAACAAAAGTAATATATATATATATATATATAAAACTAATATAATTCATAAAAATAGATAAATAGAAATTTTAAATTACTATAAAATTTTAGGAAATTCAAGTTCGAAATGCCAATTTTTCAAAAGTTTAAAAAAAAATTATTTCAATTTTTATTGAAATAACAAAAGTAATATATATAATTAATATAACTCATAAAAATAGATAAATAGAAATTTTAAATTAC
>NC_021161.2:12060103-12112932 GCF_000331145.2 Cicer arietinum | reverse complement strand
TGTTGTGTTGTGTTGGGCATTGATTCTTGGAAAAAATGTTGGCTAGATTGTGGTGGAGGTTGGGGGTGAAAAAATAATTGACTAGATTGCGGTGGAGGTTGAGGGTGAAAAAAATGTTGGCTAGATTGTGGTGGAGGTTGTGGTAGAGGTTGAGGTGGATTGGCACGAGGATCAACCAATTGGTTTTCAACAGAAATAAATCGTTTAGAATTTTTGCAAGACCAAACCATGTATTCGTAACTTGGTTTAAATTCAACATTTAGAGGTTTACCATGAAGAATATGATTCTCTCGTTCATTCCACTCTTTGTTCTCATTTTCGTAGAATAATGCCCAACTATAGTCAACTTGTTTATGCAAATCTACCTTATGATACTTTTTCATGTTCCTCGGAGGATGTAGAATTTCTTGAGGTAGTCCAAATTGTAGTTTCACTCTATCAGTTTGATGCATTTCTATTATGTAGAAACAAATTAAATATGTAGATGCATTCCATAGCCAATTGTCTTCTGGATGATTGTATGTTAGATGTAGATATGGCCTCCAGATAAACTGATATATAATAAGTTTGTTAGTAATATATGCATAAGAAAAATAAAATAATAGAAATAATGTAATATTTTAATATATTACATCGTTAACGGTCATATGATCAATTTTTGATCGATATCCATCGGTATGATAACGAGGTGTATCCCCAAATTTCATACCCTTTCCACTATATCTACGAAAATAAATTTGAATATGTTAGTGAATCAATTGATAGTTTTATAAATATAATATTTAACTTTTTTTTTATATTTACCTTTTTGCGAATGGAAAACGAGGCTCAAGATTACTTATTGGTGCAAGAAACGGCATATGGTACCGTGCCCACGTTTGAAGTAGATGTGAACATCCGCCGAACGACATAACACCGGGTTCAGATGCACGACACAATTCTCTATAAAGTGTTGTCAAGCACGCTGAACCCCAACTATATTCTCCTGTCTCTCGCAAATCTCTCAACAAGTGCAACCACATAATATGTACTATGTTGTGGGATTTGTCAGGCATTAATATGCCACCAATCAATTGTAAAATGTATGCTCTACAATGTATAATTAATTCTTCATTAGATGATTCTGGAGTTAACATTGAAAATGTTTCTCTCAGCCATTTTAATTTTATAAAATTCCCTTTTCTTTGTGATTTAGGTGGCGTGACTCCTAACAAATCTAAAAAATCATCTGTCCATGACACCATAGTTGATCCTGTTACAGCTTTACCCCCAACACGTAAGCCAAGAAGCAATGCAATATCTTCTAATGTTATGGTACATTCACCTGTTGGAATATGAAATATGTGGGTTTCGGGTCTCCATCTTTCAACTAAAGCTGTAACAAGTGAATTATCTATTTTATAACTTCCTATTTGTGATACGTTACCAAACCCGGCTTCATTCAACAATGGAATTATTAAAGAATCTGGTGCAATGTGTTTATGGCTAAGTGATATTAAATTTTGAGATGAGTCCTGTAAGAAGCAAAGAATAAAAATTTATTTGAAGATATTATAATGAGATGAATCATACCATAGTATAAAAATATTTTAGAATGAAACTTAGTATAAAATATATATAAAAAATATTTTAGAAGATATTCTAATAAAACTACATTTTAGAATAAAATTGAGTATAAAATATATAAAATAAAGTATTGTATTACTTACAAAATTTTGAATGTGGTGTAGCGCTGATCTGTGGTTATCATCATTCCATAACAATGCCATTTAGATGAAATATAAAGACCAAGGAAGAAATATTAATAGTGAAAGAGTAAAAATATAAAGAAAATTGAAGTTGTTAAGAGTGGAAGAGTGAAGAAATATGATCATAGACTTAGCCTATTTATAATCAAAACAATAATTTGAATGACCAATAAAATATTATGCATGCAAGGATTAGATTTGACAATACACAACAAGTACTTTGAAAATACACAATGGCAAGGATTAGATTAGACGGAGAAGACTAGGCTGAACACAACTAGGCTGAACACAAGCAAGTCCCCAACGTGAGAATATATTATGATTCTCCTCTAAATCGCCTTTTGGAAAGGCGATTTCTCAAAGGTTTTCCAATGTCGCCTTTGTGAATGGCGACTTGCTTCAGTAGGTGTCACGAAATCGCCATTTGGGATGGCGACTTATCAAAGGGGTGTTAATGAAGTCGCCTTTGGGAAAGGCGATTTGTAGGTGCGCACGCATGCACGTCTGGGCTATCAGAATGGCAATGGAGAAGCTTTGAATTATCACAAGGGGATTGAATGGGATTGGACAAGTGTTGGAAGTATTTTACAGCATTGCATGTATTACAATTGGTTGTCTATAAATATGATATATTATTTCCATTGCATTTCATCTCAATCTCAATATCTAATTTTCATATCAATGGCACCAAAAAATATAGTTTTTCTTATTTATTACAATGGTGAAATATGTGAAAGACAAGATATTGGTAAACATTTCAAAAGGGACGAAAAAAAAGCTATTCGAGTTAATTTTGGATGCAACCTTACCTACTTGAAGAAAAAAATTGAAGCAAAGTTGAGGTTAGAAAATCAAAAGGTGTCTAATATAATTTTTCGACACCCTATCTCATTTGGACAAGGTCTAGTTCATTATGAGTTGTTAAATGTTGAAGACGACGAAGATGTTGAACTTATGTTTGATGTTCATAAACAGTGGCTGCAACTCGGATCTATCGAGTTATATGTCACATTTGAGGATGGTAATCCATTATACGATATTGGTCAACCATCATCCTCAACCACACCTCACCCTGAATACCATTTTGAAACACAAAACACTTATACCTACTTGAAGAAAAAATTGAAGCAAAGTTGAGGTTAGAAAATCAAAAGGTGTCTAATATAATTTTTCGACACCCTATCTCATTTGGACAAGGCCTAGTTCATTATGAGTTGTTAAATGTTGAAGACGACGAAGATGTTGAACTCATGTTTGATGTTCATAAACAGTGGCCGCAACTCGGATCTATCGAGTTATATGTCACATTTGAGGATGGTAATCCATTATACGATATTGGTCAACCATCATCCTCAACCACACCTCACCTTCTGAATACCATTGAAACACAAAACACTTATTTTTTTCAAAATAATGAATCTTACCAGCCCGACCCATACCAACCCGAACCATACTTTGACCAGGCCGAAACATCTGAACCTGAACCATCTCAACGTGAACCATATATTCCACTAGGTGATATGGCCGATTTTGATCAACAAGAAATAAGTGAAAAGAGTGAAGAAGAAACATACTTTGATGAAGACGAGGACGATGAATGGTGACAACGACAATGGTGACGATCTAGAGCCATTATACGATCCACCATTCCATATGTGTAATCTAAATTTGGATTATACTTACCAATCCTCCGAATTTGATATGTCATCTAATGAACCACCTCCATTAGATACATCTCTTGATATTGGAATGAAGTTTAATAGCAAACCAGATTGTCAACTTGCAATTAAGCATTATCACATAAAACACTCCCTCAATTACTGTGTTGTGAAATCTGATCAATACAGGTATGTAATTAAATGTGTCAATCCACGATGCTTGTTCAAATGCAGGGCTTCATTAAGTCAAAAAAGTAACCAATGGGTGATTGGTCGTTTGAAAGGGCCCCACAATTGCGCAAATTCTTCTATGTCACAGGATCATACCAAGCTCGACTCTAACATCATATGCGAAAGCATAAAGTATCTTTTGAAAGCTGACCCATCAATTAAAGTGAAGGTGATCATTGCACATATTCGGGAACGATACAACTATACAATCACCTATAGAAAGGCATGGATGGCAAAGAACAAAGCTATCGAAACAATTTATGGGAACTGGGAAAAGTCTTACAATGACCGTCCAAGGTGGTTGTTGACTATGCAAAAATTTCTTCCAGGAACTATTGTGGAAATGGAAGTATCAGTTGCATATCCTGATAATACTCTATTGCAGGGGTCAAAAATTTTCAAACGATTATTTTGGGCTTTCCCTCCGTGCATATCTGGGTTTAAATTTTGTAAACCATTTGTCTCAGTGGATGGAACTTGGTTGTACGGAAGGTACAAGGGGACTCTTTTGCTTGTTGTTGCACAAGATGGAAACAAAAATACAATTCCCATTGCTTATGCACTTGTGGAAGGTGAGACAGGGGGTGCTTGGAGACACGAATCAAGTCGACATTTGTTTGATTTCAGATAGACACGAATCCATTAAGAGTGCCTATAATAATCCAAATAATGGTTGGCATGATCCTCTGTCAACACATGTGTACTGCATCTGACACATTGCACAAAATTTCATGAGAGAGTTCAAGGACAAGGGACTTCAAAGAAAACTCGTTTGTATGGGTAATGATCTAATTCTTCTTAGTATATTTTCCATTTATCACTTAATCATATTTGATAATTTTTACATCATTTCTTACAGGATATGCATTAAATGAGCCATCATTCAAGTATTACCGCAATGAAATCAAGATGGAAAATCCAGAGGCTTTAAGATGGATCGATAATATCCCCCCAGAACAATGGACTATGGCTTATTCTCAAGGTCGACGATGGGGACACATGACAACAAACGTTTCCGAGTCCATCAACGCAGTGCTCAAGGGTACACGCAATCTCCCAATCACTGCTTTGGTACAATCAACATACTATAGATTGGGAGTTTTATATGCAGAAAGGGGACAACAACATCAGGCATCATTAGCTTCTGGTCGAGTATACACAGACGATTGCATGGACAAGATTAAATGTGAAGTTGGTAAATCTAATACTCACCAAGTCATGCAATTCGACCGAAATTATTATTCTTTCATGGTGCATGAAACAGTAAACCCAAGAGAGGTGCGACCAATTGGTCATTTCGAAGTCAACCTTCAAAGAAAATGGTGTGATTGTGGAAAATTTCAAGCTATACATATTCCTAGTTCACATGCCATAGCTGCATGTTCTTATGCTCGTTAAAACTATTTAGTTCTTATATCTGATGTGTACAAGGTTATTAATGTATTTAACATCTACAAAGAAGAGTTTCCATCTATACCTAATGAAGGATATTGGCCCACATATGAAGGTGAAACATTGTATCACAATCCTCAAATGCGGAGAATTAAAAAAGGTCGTCCAAATAGTACCCATATTAGAACTGAAATGGACGTTAAAGAAAAAGTACACATTTACAAACACAACAAAACACTTAAATCAATTAAATTATCAACAAAAATTCTCAAATAAAATTTAACAACTAAATTATAAATATATATATATATATAATAAAATAAAAAATATATATGTCACGTAGTTGAATTCACGAGTTTAAAATATATAATTTAATATCTGAATCAAAAATCATTAAATTTAAGTGAGTTAATTTAAATTAAATTGAAACTTAAATGAATTAAATCAAAATACATATTAGAATAGTTTGGATGATTGATTTTTGAATCAGTGAACACCTCTACCAAATTCTGTTAAAAAAAAAATCAAACTTTAAAGATGATAAAAAGTCAAACATTTAAAAAATTATGATTATTTTTTGTTTAGAAAGACATAAACTGCATATAAGATTTAAAGAGACGTGTATAAAAGTATAACCAAGCATTAGTAGACAGTGAGCGCAGTAAATGCAATGTCAGTGATCTGGCATACTATTTCTTAATCATAATAATTAATACATAACTATGCATGTGTATATATAGAATATAGAATATTAAAAAATTTAAAGAAAAATTAATGTCAAAGATGGAAATTGCAGACTACTACCAATTTTCTAAGTTAATTAAAATCTAGAAATGTTGTGTATGAGATATTTTAGAATCTCATTAATTGTTTTGAATGTTAGAAATTCAGCACAAAATTGCATACTCAGACACTGAATCAATGGCGTTGCAGTGTTTGTTGAACAGAAAGCTTTTTCTGTGTATAACTGTAAAATTAGCGTACTATGTACTTATTTGCTAGCTGTGTAATTGAATCACATCGATCAGAGAGAGATTCAGTCCCACAACAACAAGAAGAAGATCAATAAAATAAAATAATTAAAATTTGACAATTAAATTCATACACTCTGAATTGATCTGTTTTTTGAGAACAGAAACTCAATTGAATTCATTACTGCAAAAGAAAAGAGAGCATTAACACTAGCCTCTTCATATTTTTCTCCCCCACTAAAAAGGCTAAAGCTATGCTCTCATTCTTATCAGATCCAAAATTAAAATGTAACAAACATAAGCATAAGATAATAATATTACTACAAGATATGCAATATTAATTAATTAAACACTAGCTAGAATACAAAATTTAAAAAAAAAAAAAAAAAAACCATTTGGGAGTTGGCCTTCCTTAAGGAAGTCGCCATTCCAAATGGCGACTTATAAGGGGAAAAAAATTTGAAAAAAAAAGGGGCATTTTGGTAGATTGTTTTCAAAAGGGGGTATATGGGTATATAAAATATGGTCAAGTAAAATTTCAAGAAATCTCTTAAGTACAAACTGAGTTGATATTGTGATTATGGCTATGCTAGAGATAAACTTGAGAGAAAGAGCACTAGTGGCAACTGCACCTTTCTAGGTGACAACTTAATATCTTGGTCAAGTAAGAGATAAAGCATTATTGACATGTCAGCAGCAGATGCTAAGTATATTTCAGCAGCTGACTGCAGTTCTCAATTACTTTGGATGAAGAATCAACTTGAAGACTACCAAATCCTAGAATCCAACATTCACATCTATTGCGATAACACTCTTGCCATTTGTCTAACCAAATACCCTCACAAATCATTTTTTGTTGTTGTTGCTGATTGTAACATTTCTTGCGGCTAAAAACGGTAATAAAATTGTTAGAGGGAAAAGTTATTTGAACTAGAGATGGCACTGGGTAGAGTTTGGGTAGGGTACTATAGTACTCGTTCCCTTACCTGCGGTTTAAAAAAATACACATACTCGGGCCCGTACCCTCTTGGGTATCAATTTTAATACCCGTACCCTTACTCTATGGGTACCTAAGTGCTCGTACCCATACCCATTACCCACGCTTTAACTAAAATAAATAGACGATATTATTGTGATTAAATATAAAAATTATTCTAATATTTTAACTCCAATCATAAAGTATTATAAATCAAAATATTTTCTAACTCAAAACATTTCAAATGAATACTCGTTACAATACACATTTTAATATTCATAATAATAATTTATGAAGTTGCAAGGCCTACGACAATATTATTTGAGATCTGTAAAAACAATAGATAGGAAGTTGCAAGTATAATTATAAAGTAACGATTAATAAGACATAACTTTTAATTATAAGGTCACAATTATTTACATATTCATCATAATCAAATTCTAAAAAAGTTTCCAAATATTTATCTTTCAATTATAAATATTGTAGTGGTCCAATAATATTAATAGATGTTAAAACATAAAAGAAAACAATTAATTAAACTAAATAATAATATAATAAATAAGTAAATAATATATTTATATAAGTGCAGGTGTGGGGCGGGGTGGGTACTATAGCACCCGTACCCGCACCCGCACCCATATCTGCTTAATTTTATGGGTAATTACCCGTCCCCGTGCCCATATCCATTATGCGGATTTTTACCCAACCCATTGTGGATTTTTTTGCAGGTACCCATTGGATCTAGGTCTAATGTCATCCCTAATATGAACTTGTGGCAGCCAATACTCTTACAACAGACATGATTGATTGAAAATATCAGCAGGATTTTGTGGCAGCCTATACCCTCACAAAATCAGAACGTTGGAGCATAGTGAGGCTTAGACCACCACAAAGTATGACAGTTGCAACTTTGTGAAGGTATTGGCCATCACTAAGGCATCCCTTCCTAATCGCCTAGGAATTGGTATTTTATGGCCGCCACAAATACCCTATTTTCTCTCTACATATATGACTCTTCCTCTCATTTTTTATTTCTACCTTCTCACGACTTTTCTCTCTACCATCTCTCTAAATTTTCTCTCTACAAATATTTTTCCTCCAACTTATATTTTTCTCTAACTTTTCTTCTACCTTCTCTATTGAGTTTCGGTAAGTGTTTATCTTATGTTTTGTTTTATAATGTTATTTTTTATTTGAAGTTATTTATTTAATTAATATTATTTAATTTTTATTTTGACTGTGGTGTTATTGTAGTGATTGCGAAGAGTTGTTATTTGTTCGTAAACTTCAATTCAGTCACTAATCTGCATCAAGTTAGTATGTAATGCATTTTAAATAAAGGTTTGTGATTCATGTAATTATTATAATTATAAGAAATTATATAGTTATAAATTATTTTTAGAAGGTTAATATTTTATTTTAGAATGTAGAATATATTATTTTAAAATTGGTTATAATATTTTTTTAAAAAAACTTTAATGTTAGCAAGGTTTATTAAAAGAATAGTAAAATATTTAAATTATAAAATTTATACTCAAATTGAAATGTAGTTATTTTTTATATTATTGTGTTACTTTTTTTATTGTAGTTATGCCTCCGTCGATTAATGGTGGTGCACTTGAAGATGAAATACAATTTCAAACCATGTTGTCTACAACACCAATTAATAATACTATTGAGGGACTTTTAAATAATGATGGACAGAGTGGACTAATGATGAGATGAATTATTGTGATGATTGATGTATTCGAATAATATTTTCTATTTGTGTTTAATTATGATGTGTTTTATTTTTGGTTTGTATGATATAATTTATTAATTTTGGAATATTTTATTTTGTTTGGTAGTAATATTTTAATTAATATTAAAATTATATTTTTATATATAATATTTTATTTATATTTATATTTTCAATTTTTAAATTATATTAAATTTTTTTTTATAATATATTTTTTAAATATTAATTTCGAATTTTATAAAATTATTTTTTTTCATAAACTTACCCATTTGTGGCGGCCTAAGACCTCACACACTATGTTTTTTTTTTTTTTTCAGTTTCATTCTTTGTGTCGGTCTAAGTCCTCACAAATGGTACAATTTGCAGTTGTCTAAGCTCTCACAAACGGTGGGTTTAATCAACTTTTTCCTTTGTGGCGGCCTAAGGCCTCACAAATTTGTGGTGCACTTTTCAGACACAAATTTTTGATGGCTTAAACCCTCAAAAATGCTAACAAAAAACAACATTCGTGACCGTTTTGGTCGCCACAAAATTTTGTGACTAGTTTATTTGTGACTGCCTTAGGCTGCCACAAATGTGTCTGTTGTAGTTGTTTTTCCTCATTTTTGGGGGCTTTGGCCGCCACAAATGAAAGGTTTTCTTGTAGTGTATAATTGAAGAAAATATTTGATCAAGTTGAAAAGAAGATATGGTCAAGATTTGATCAAGATTTTTCTACAACAAAATATAAATAGTATCAATATGAATCTGAACAAAATACAAATAGTATCAATATGAATCTGAACAAAATACAAACAGAATAAATTTGAACAATTTACAAAATGTAACCTAACAAAGTACAACATAATCAATCAGAATAATTTACAAACTCAATTTGAACAAAATACAAACACAATCAATCTAAAAGAACTGTTCAGATTGGATTCAAAAATAAAGAATTGACTGAAAAATATATTTTTAAAAAGCATCTTGTTCATAACTATTTTCTGCCAATTATTATTGCTCTTGGAATTGTATTTTCTGTTTGGCCATTTATCTGCACAGGTGGGGGAAAAATATTCCGCATTATTGAGATAATTATCGCTAATTATCTCTTGTTTTTCACAACATTTTGAACTGGATGTAAATGTATGACTGAATATATTTCCTTACCATGATTATATATTAATTATGTTTATATGATTTATATATGCTTCGTATATATGATTTCCTTTCGATGAAAATAAATATTATGTTATAAAAATCGTTCCTAGAGATCTGTTTAACATGGGTGACCAATCAAATGCTACAACTCAAGAAGAATATTTGGATGATCCATTTTATGATATTCAAAATCTTAATGCATCAAATTATAATGATAACGACCTCAATTGGGTTAGGGAAGATATTCCAACAACAATAGTTGAGAAGCCTGCACATGTTATGAAGGAATTTGAAGACAAAGATGATTATGATTTGAAAGATGAAGACTAATTTTGATAAAATATTCTAGTTATTGATATAATTTATTTTTATTTGGCTAATTAATTGTGATTTTTTTTAATATAACCGTCCTTCCTTTATGGTTATTGTCCTCTTATGGATATTTCTAGATTTACTACCATTAGTATATTTAATGGTATTAGTTTACTGATTAAAAAATGTTATGTTTATTATCCTCTTACTGACCAAGTCTTTCAATCATTGTTTAGTAAATAAAAGTCTGGTAGAATTCATTGTTATGGAAGAAGATCATCACCAAGATACATGAAGCTAGTGGAATGTATGGAAGACTTAGTTGTTTTTTGGCAATGCAAAGTTGGTTGTTGCATTTTAGGAATAAAAAAATTGTGGTTTTTACAAATACAGTAACAATTGATCTAATCTTGTATTTTATTTTTTTATGTCTAGTACTATTTGTGTTACAATATTTTGATAAGACAATTGTTTTTATTGGTAACATACACTTTAATTAAGACTTGATTATGTTTAACTCTTTTTGTTTTGTTCAATAACGATTATTTAATGTTCAATTATGGGCTATAAGAAATAACGGTTAATTATCAATATTTGTCTAAATGATGAGGGTGTGGCACAAAAAGTCTTACAAGATTTGTATGATCGTGGCCTAAAGGTATAGTCAACACAGAAAAATGTAGACTAAAAAAGTATGAACATTTGAATGTTTGTTGTCTAAAATTATACACAACACATAGATAGTATGATTTAAAATATTTTCATCACCGTAGGTACACAAAACTGTGGCCTAACTGCATATGCAATATTTTCCAAATGTTGGCAAAACCAATTCATAAAACTATTGTGTGAAACATTCAAAAAAACCGTGGTCTATTTGAGTGTTTTCATCAACGATTTTTTAGGATTCGTGGACAAGAGTAAAAAAATCATTGTGTTAAAGAATAGATCACGACCACTTAAACCACACTTTGTAAATCGTTGTCTAACCTTTAGGCCACAGGTTTTTTGATTTACACAACACTTTTTTATTATTGTCACAACTAAAAAATGTTGTATGTACATCGTATATTTGACTTGTTTTTGTACCTTTATATGATTTTGATATGTTGACCCTACGTTTTCTTGTATTTGGCGTTGCAATGGTGCGGTCTTTTCGGAAGTCTTTAGGAACTGATTAATTTTTCAAGGAAGAGGGTCATGGTGTCGTGAATTAAGTTCAAAGCGGTATAAGAATTAATTATAATGGAGAAAAGGGATAGAATGGAAATCGGCACAGTTAGGGGGATAGATTGGAAGCTGTCAAGCAGAGGGTCATGGTCTCAGGAACAGGGCATGAGTACTCTTCGGTGTCAGCTCTGATATGTAACATTGAGGTAGTTATTTAATTGTGTAATGATGTCTCCTTAACAAAAAATTAATTATGTATTAATTGGGTATGTGAAACGAATGTGATGCCTTAATCCAATTTGACTTGATTATATCAAATGGTTTTTATCCGTTGCTCAATTGATTATTTTAAGCTAAGAAAAAACAATTTTCTTTAATAATAGAGACATGTAACGGTCTTATTTGGAACTTCCATATCAAACAGTAACATAAAATGGAGAAATTGGATAACAAAATGTTATTGAAATACCATACACCTATGATGGGGAGTAAGGGGTGGTAGTATAAGAATTAATTATTATGGATGAGAGGGATAGATTGTATATAAAAGTACGTGAGAAGATTAGAGATGACGGAAGACACTAATCAAACCTGATGATGGATTTGAAAAAGGTAGTAACTAATGCAAGTTTGAGAAGGGTCGAGTCAGATATACTATTATGGCACAGAGGAGATATACTATTATTATCTCAGCTCTACTTAATTTGTATAAAAACTCAAAATATATAATTATATAGTCTAGTTAGAGAACGTATCAATCAACCAAGTTTATTTATGAGCAAAATTACATCGTTATCTTAACAAACTAACTAATCAATATTATACTATGTGCATATAACATCGCTAAATAGTGATAGTAAAAACGCTACCAAGAATGAGTCACATGTAGTAATAACGCTACATATAGTGCAAACTAGAAACGGTAAAATTGTTTAGAAACATTAATGGCCTCAATGAATTTCTGGTGATAATGGGTTTGCTGCCACAACTTGTTTAATTCAGTGTCGATGCTGTCGCATACAATCCACTATACCATAGATAATACCATACACCTGAAACAATAATTAATCGTCACATTTTTCATATTGTATAATATAAGAACGGACATGTATGATCAATTTAAGCTGTGTTGACTAAATTTTTCCCAAATATACAAGTTTTGCGACTAACTACAATTTAAATCCATCGTAACTATTTACATGCATAGATCAAGATTCTGATATGAAAAAGCGAGACAAAATAAATTCATATTTATAAATTCATTTTTGCCTATCCTATTTATTATGATAAACGTTATTACATCTCCCAATTCTTTATATTTATTTATACAAGAAGATAATTAAAGAAAAAATTTAATAAATATGAGAAATAAAGAGCAAAGAAAAGGAACTATTCCTACCAAGACAATGAAAAATGGGAGTATGATCATTAAAACTAAGCGGCTGTATGTTTCTTGCTGCGGTGGAGGTTGTTCAATACCCAGTGGTTGTACTGGTTGTTGCGGTGGCGGTGGCCGTGGCGGTTCTGGCTCTCCGTTGATTAGTTCCATGGCGATTTTTATTTTTCAACAGTGATTTTAATTATTTTGAACGAAGATATTGAACCAAACTGTAACTTAAGTAAATAAACGTGTGTGTATATATATAGAGAGAGAGAGTTTTATAAATTACTAACTGAATAACGGTCTTATATTTAGTCATTAATTAGTCAAGCAATCTCTCATTTCAAAACTAACTTTTAGTTAGTTAGTGTTCATGAAAACGTTTGTTAATTTTCACATTTGGTTTGTTAATTATTTTTTATGAATTTTGTTTTAATTGTGTGTTTAATTTATTATTTTACGGCCTGTTATATGTATTGTGAATATGTCGAAGTCAAATTTATTAGTTAACTTTTGTGTAGCAAATCTGCAAAAGTAGATTTTTTATGCTTATTTTCAATAAAATAGTGACGTTTTCTTAGCCACGGTGCATGCCATTAATGCAAGCATATCATTAACCATGTGAGATTTTAGCTATTGAGTGTTCAAAAAATCAAAAACTAAATCAAATTGTAGAACTTAACTGAACTGAACTGTTTTTGAACTAAACTGCTTTATAAAAATTGAGAATCAAACTGTTTTCGAACTGATTTTTTAAAATTAGAACCGAACCGATTTTCAATTTGAAAAAACCGAACTGGCTTTCAGTTCAAAAAAACTGAACCAAACCAGTTTTTATTTCAAAAAACTTGAACTGGATTTTTTTATAGAAATAATTTAGGGTAGTTATGTAAAATTTAGCCTATATAAATAAAAAAATTAAGTTAAAACGGTTCGATTTGGTTCAAATAATAAATTGGTGCACCAATTTATAAAACAGTTCGGTTCGGTTTTTTGAACTGAAAACTAGTTCAGTTTGGTTTTTTCAAACTGAAAACCAGTTCGGTTCAATTTTCAAACGGTTCTAGTTCAAACTGAACTTTGTCCACCCCTAGTTTTACCTTTACTTTGTTGAGAATTTTCAATATAATTATTGTGTTACGTTCCTCTTTTCTCATATTATTTTTTAATTGTGTGATTATTTTTGTTATGTTGGAATCAGAGTCATTAGTTCATGCTTAGTGTCCCATTGTAGCAAATTGTTATGGTTTTAGATTTATAGAAAAAAAAATTAGTATGTTTTGTGGTTGCAGTATAGATTGATCTTCCACATCAAAATTTGTTATTAAAAAGTGCGGTAGTCATTATGCCAAAACAGAGAAAAGACAACATTATTTTTGACCTCTACCAGCACTTAAAAACATAGTTTATTTCAGAGTTGTTGTATGTTTAAGCAACACTTTTTAATTAAGTGAAAGTATAAACCTTTTAGACAACACTAATTTATAATAAAAAACATTATCTAAAAGCACCTTTCAACAACGCTTTTAAAATAAAGGATTGTCTAATGACATTTTTAGACAACACTTTATTCAAAAAGCGTGTTATCTAAATGTGTTAGATAACACTTATTATTTAGATGTTAAACTTTATCTTTCCATGTCGTTTTTTTATATTTTTTCTCATTCGTTGTTGATTATTCTAGAAGATTATGGCTGTACTCAATTAAGAAGAAGTTTGATTCCAATATTTAATGAGTTCAAAGCACAAGTAGAGCTTAAAATTTGGAAGAAAATTAAGTGTTTGAAGACCGAGAATAGAAGATAATATGTTGTTGGTGAAAATATTCAAAAGATACATATTGACAATCAAAAGTTACAGAGAGATTAATTAATATTATAAATGTTTTCATTCTTGTATGTAAAATACATTCAAAGAGATACACAAATAATAAAATATACATTCATATTTTAACTAAGTGATTAATGATTGAAAATACACATAAACATTTGTGGTGATTTAATAATATAGATTTAATGAGTTGTTGAGAGACTATGAATAGTAAATTAAAAAAGGTAAATTTTTAAAATATGTGAAAGACAAAGTGTATTGGAAATTATAAAAGTCAAAAGTGAAAGAGAGTATAAACGGAATTAATAGAAAAGTATTAAAAACTCTAAAATTGATTAAATATTAAAAATAATTGAGGTAAGTAATGTATTTATGTTGGAGGTTAAGTTTTATAGATTCTTAATATATAGATATCCATAATAATTATAAAACATAATGTTTAGTCCAAATACACATTCTATTTTAACTAATTAATTAATGAAAAATCATTTTTGAACTAATTGATTAGTGACAATTTTTTTTTTTACATTTTTTGAGATAATATTTGAATTACACACTAATAATCAAAAGATACAAAGGGAATAATTGATATTATAATTTTCCTCGCTCTTGTATGTAAAATATATTCAAGAGATAAAAATAAAATTCATATTTATTTTTTAACTATGCGATGGATGGATGTTTAAAAATACACAAATATTTGAGTATCATCTTTGAACTAACTTATCAACAATAAATTTTTTCTGATTGTTGAGAGAGTGTGAATAGTAATTTAATAAAGGAAAATTTGAAGAAAGAGGAAGATAAAGTGTATAATAAATAGTAAAATGGAAAATTGAGAAAGTGTATAAGTGGAATTAATTGAAAATAGTAACCAAAACAACCCATAAAATTGATGAAGTGTTGAATTGGAGGTTCTTTACTTGGTTTACAAACTTTGAGAAGGGAGAAAAAAGATCGAGAAGAAGAATGATAAGAATCAAAATCTGCCTTTTTATTGATTTTGTATTACATTACTATGACTTTTCTTTAGCTTACTTCTTATACATGACATTTGTGCAACTAACTAACTATCTCATAATTGCCGCACTCACTAACTAAATGATTTATATACTTAGTTAATTATGAATTATATAACAACACACCCTCTTAATTTGAATATCTAAGTTACAAACTCCTAATTTGTTTCTTAAGTCCTCAAATTTGCATGTCCTAAGTGTTTTGGTCAGAATGTGAGCCACATTCTCCTTTGATTTGCAGTAACTTAACTCAAGCTTTCTTTTATTGACTTGATCTCTCAAGAAATGATACTTGATCTCTGTATGTTTGTTTCACCCATGACCAATTGGATATTTTGCTAGATTGATTGCATATTTGTTGTCCACTTTCAACTTCATCACTTACTTCTCTTGTATGCTCAGCTTTTTCATCATTTCCAGCCATTGTGTTTGACTAGTTCTGTGTACAATTGCTATATATTCGACCTCACAACTTGATAATGCCACAATATTTTGTTTCCTTGAGCACAAAGAAATTGTTGCACTTCCAATCATGAAAATATACCTTGAAGTATTTTTTTCCTATCTTCAGCGTCTCCACTCCAATCAGAATCAATAAAACCTAATACTTGTACTTCTGAACTGTTTTGATTTCTTGAAAACACAATTTTGTAGCTCATAGCCCCTTTGATGTATCTTAGTATTCTTTTGGTTGTTGTCATGTCTGGCTTCCTTGGCTCCTCCATAAACCTACTAATCATTTCAACACTATATGCAAGATCAAGTCTGGTGTTGTTGAGGTACCTCAGTGAGCCTATCAATTGTTTGTACATGGTGGCTTCTACATGGTTGTAGAGGTACCTCAGTGAGCCTATCAAACACTATATGGTTGTCTTTCTCTTGTTGACTTTCTTGGATGCTCAGTTACTTCCTCATTATCACCTTCTTCATTGGCTTCTGCATTTTTTCTCAACATCACTATTATTCTGATTTTCTAAGTCAACTGTCACATTTTTATTCCTACTACTTGTTTCATCAGCTTTCCATTCCCAGCTCTTATTCTCATCAAACACCACATCATTACTAATAATAACCTTCTTCTGAATTGGATCCAATAATATGTATGCACTAGTTATGTGATATCCAATCATAATCATGGGTTGAGCTCTTGTGTCTAGCTTTCTTCTATTTCTTTTAGGGACATGTCTATAGCACAAACAACCAAAAATTCTCATGTGATTCACATTGGGCTTTCTTCTTGAGCATGCTTCCTCGGGAGTCATTTCACCAAGTCTCTTTGTTGGACTCCTATTGAGAATGCATACAACTGTTGACACAGCTTCAGCCCACATATTATTTGGCAACTTCTTCTATTTTAACATGTTTCTCACCATGTTGAGTAGGGTCCTATTTCTCTTTTTAGTAGTACCATTGTATTGAAGAGTATACAGTGTCATTATCTCATGATCTATACCTTTATTCTTATAAAAAAAAATTGAATTATAAGGATGTGCATTCACCTCCACCATCCGTTCTCAACATTTTAATCACCTACTAGCTTGTTTCTCAGCAAATGAGTTAAATTCTTTAAAAACCTCAAAATCTTCACATTTCTTGTTGAATATCTTCTTACCACTATTACCACTACTTTAACCTTTCTTGTTATTCCCTTCCTTGTCATGCTAAGAATTCCCACGTTTCTCGTTTCCATAGTGATTTTATTTGTTCTTCCATTTTCCTTTCCCTTACTTACTTTTCCAGCCTTCATTTCCACATTTCTTGGGAGCTTGTGCCAATAGTGCTTGTTTTGTCACCTTTTCTTGAGCCTTTCAAATCTCACTTTCTTTAATTCTCAACTCATGAGCTTCTAAGGATCTTTATAATTCCTCCAACTACATCTTTTCCAGATCTTTAGACTCTTCTATTGCTACCACAATATGATCAAAATTAGAAGTTAATGTTCTTAGCACTTTATCTATCTGCATCAAATTAGTAATTTTTTCACCATAAGATTCCATCTGATTTGTCAAGGTTATCATCCTTTTAAAGAATTCAACAACTGTTTCTAGACTTGTCATGTATAGCAACTCATATTGGCTACGTAGAGCTTGCAACTTCACCTTTTTTAACTTGTCACCACCACCATAGCAATTCTTCAATACATCCCATGGTCCTTTGGTTGTTTCTTCATCCACAATTTCGTCTAAGATATTTGGATTAACACATTGGTGAATCAAGAACAGATATCCTTGCAACTTTTATTCTTCTATTCTTTAATAATGGTTTTTTGTGCATCAACCGCATTTTTTAAAATTTCAGGAACTCCTTCATCAACAATTTCAAGCACATCTTGAAATCTAAATATCACTTTCATATACGCACACCATCGTTCATAATTTTTTCCTTTGAAGATTGGACGATTTGCAGGAAAATGACCATTAACGTTTGTGTCTGAATTTGACATCTTGATACGGAAGCAATCGACCAGGCTTTATTATACCACTTGTTGGAATAAGGGAGGTTCTTTACTTGGTTTACAAACTTTGAGAAAGGGAGGAAAAAGTTTGAGAAGAAAAATGATGAGAATCCAAATCTACCATTTCATAGATTTTGTAATACATTACTATGACTGCTCTTTAGCTTGCTTCCTATGCATGACATTTTTGCAACTAATTAATTGTCCCATAACTGCCACACTAACTAATTAACTAAACGATTTTATACTAAGCTAATTATGAATTACATAACAATCAAGTGTAGATTTCTAGTTGCATGTTGCCGCTTCATTTCAACGATTGATATTAGTAGTGGATACCATCAAATCAGACTTGAAATAAATGTCAACAGATATATTAAAAGATGTCAGAATTTTCCGTTTGGCCAAGACAAAAAGCCGAAACACCTTGGAAACATGTTAGCATTGACTTTTGCTTTAGATTACTTCGAACTGAGTCATAAAGATTTTGGAAAACATATTTCAAAATTTTGTCGGTAAAAATCTATAACAGTGGGATGTTATCCTTGCACCAGCTTAATTTGCTTATAATAATTAAACTAATCAAGCTACATAAAAGTGTCATTTTTAAATGGTATACGACACTTGATCACATTGTCCTCTAAACTTAACCTCTTAGTTGAATAGGCATTTGTTTAGTGCAAATGTAGAATGTGGAATTAAAGAATTCAAGAAGTTGCATGAACAGGTTCAATAGAGAATTAAGAAACAAAACTCAAGATACAAGATTAATCGTAATAGGCACAAAAGACAACAAATCTTCAAATTTGGAATGGATATGTCCGCTGAAAGAAGGATTTCCAAATCAATCAAATGCCAAGTTTTCCCTACAAGTTAATGCTCCCTTCAAAATAATGCAGAAAATCAATGATACTGCTTAAAAGGTAGAACTATTTGGAACTTATGGTGTCTCAACAACCTTCAATGTTGCCAATTTTTCACCATATATGAATGATGAATTAGATATAAAAACCACTATGAGTTTTTTTCAACCTACCATTGACTTTAAGCCAACCAAGCCACTAAGTTTAACAACCTCAATTTTTACTAGATTGTGTTTCCATTCATGCAATGAATTGCTATAACTATTTCAACTATAAATTGGCCTCTACGATTAGTATAAATAAGGCCAGTGTCTCCATGTATTTGCTCACCATTTTAACTTTGATTTTTTTGTAAAAATCATGAAGTTTGTAATCATTTAGAGCCCTTGTATGTGAACTTTGGACAATAACTTAGCATTCTAAGGATTTTTAAGTTCTTGTTGATTTTCATGTTCCTCGGCATCTTCGTCTACTTATTGAATAAAGATATACTTTTGATATTCAAGACACACTCAACTCTTGAGTTTATTTATTTTCACAAATGAGTAAATATCAAATTTGGTCCCCTCAAATTAGATACTTGTATCAACTCAATCTTTTACTCGTCAAAAAGAAACTCAATTTCTTGGTTTATCAACATTATAGAATAGTCTCTAACTTATCAATCAATTAATCAAATTAGGTCTATTAAGTGGGAATGTGTCAGTTAAATGAAATGCTGACGCACAATTCCTAGAATATTGTGCATGTAGGTGTTACATAAGCTAACAAATTAACAAAATCTTGGGCAAAATTAATAGGAGCTAGGCTTGAAATATCTTTTCAAAGCATTGTTATGTACAATAATCAACCAAAAAATTCTCTCAATATTTCATCTCCTTTGTTTCATCTACTCCATCTTCCAGTTTAGGGTGTGGATATTTGAGAGTCAAAGATAAATGGTGTGGTAGAATATGTACATTTAGAAAGGTTAAAGAAAGTGAAATGAAGTTCTAGCAATACTAAGAGCATTTTTTGAAAGAGCATATACCAAGAGTTGTGAATCATCCTATCATCTATTGTGACACATGACCACTTAATAATAATATAGTAATGTTAATAGAATGATTAGCATCCACAATACTAGCCTTTCTAGGACTACCAAAAACAATTTGTCGTCCCTCCCCCACAATTTCTTTTTCGGTGTATTTATCTGATGGCAAAGACAACTTACTCCTTGACATATGAATTACACTTTTGGAACAAATAGCCTTCCTTGTTAACACTAAAAAATGAGGAGGAGGAGATAAAGAAGTCGATGATGAGATCGAGGAAGATATATTGTTGTACCTGACGAAGACCATCGTAGTTGTCTACTGGGGTGGAGGTGACGTACTCGCTAGAGAAGATGACTCTGTTGAGACTGATGATGATTAAAGAGTGGACACATTATGAGGTGAATGTGATTGTACTTCATGACGCAGAAGTTTCGGTCACTCGTAATTACAAGGTCAACCACTGGATCATTCTAGTGAAGACCTGGACCAACTACTAGTATAGATTCGTATTGGGCAAAGAATTCCCCAAATCTAATATGGTTTTTCTCCACACAAAAACCCATCTTACAGCTAGACTAGGGGTGTGTGAAAAGTTGGAAGGGACTAAACTCAACGTTTGTAGCCCTACTTGTTGGCTCAAGGTCACTAAGGGTCGCATTGACTTGCGACCCACCCAAACTCATCTTCTTTTATTAATCGAATTGATTTTAAAAAATAAAAATAAAACCGATTTTCAGTTCCAAAAAATTGAAAAGAATCGATTTTCTGTTTGAAAAAACTAGAATCGAACGTGTTTTTTAAAAAACAATTAGGGTAATTATGTAAAATTTAATCTATAGGAACCAAAAAAAAAACTCAACAGGTATAAATTAGTTTGGTTCAATTTGATATAAAAGCATTTTGATTCAGTATCATCTATATTATAACAATTGAGTTCAATTCGAACAAGTAAAACTAAGTTAAAATTTGTTCGGTTCGGTTTAGAGCAATAAACTGGTTCACCAATTTATAGAACCAATTCAGTTTGGTTTTTTGAACTGAAAATCAGTTCAGTTTTTTCGATTTGAAAACCAATTCGATTTAATTTTCAAGCAGTTCAAGTTCATATCATTAAACAATAATTGATCAATCATTACACGAGAACCATAGTAAAAATTGGGACTATCATAAGAAATGGAACCTCTCACTAAGTGATGAGCTACCATGTTTGCTTGCTTTCAAGCAAAAATCCACTTTAAACTTCGGGTGACTGGACAAAATGTGCTTATAAAGCTATGATGGTGCCAAACTCAGTTACATCAATCTTAGAACTATTATTCGCATCAACACAATTTTACAATCAAGCTCAAAAATCATGTGTTTTACGCTCTCTATTAGTGGGGAGTGGAACCTTTTCTATGCATGAAGCAATAGAGCCTTGTGGACCTATCAGTATTGGGTCGGTGTTGGGTAGTTGGTTGTCTGGTCTGTGTTACTATGCATGAACCTATCACTGATTTTGGTTGTTCCTTGGGCTTGATTTTTTTCTTTTCCTGTCTTTCTATTTATGTAGTTTCTGGGTACTCCTTATAGTCCTTTAACTTTTTATCTATTATATATATTTGCCATTAAAATACTCAAAAATCTTGCGATCGCTTCTAATTCATGAAGCCATGACAGAGCATGAATTAATCTGTTATGAAGCCATAACAGAGGATAATTTTATTACGTGACCGCTTCCCATTCATGAAGCCATAACGGAGCATGAATTAATCTGTATAATAGAGGATCATTTTATTACTATTTGTTTACTAAATGATAATTTTATTACTAGCATCTATGTATGATTTTTTTTTTTTTCTATCTTATATATATTATAATTTTAAATGACTACAATAGAAAATATTCCTTCTCTAATATTTATGTATTTTCCAAATTTATGCAAGTCGCATACTCTTTATACTCCATTAATTTCCCGTGAATAAATTGGTTGTTACTCTAATTCAATCCTAAAAGTTATGGAGATATCGAAACACCATAGATGGACACCTATTATTTTCTTACACCCATTCAACACATTTTTTCTTCTATTCCTATCATATCACGTCGCATCATTCTCTATTCCTATTTTTCACAAAATGTGAAAGGAGTGTATAGATGTCTAATGATAATTTTTCATTGAAATGAACATGACATGTTACTATTTTCTTTTGTCAACAAAAAAAATTACTATTTTCATGTAATACAATGAAATATGAAATGAAATATGAAATGAAATATGAAATGAAATGATAAAATCACGGCTGCAGTATGGTGGTATTTGCATTTGTCACGGTGACGGACTGTCTGGTGCAGGTGGTGAAGGACTATCTGGAGAGTCTGGGTCGCGATCTAATGTCGTTCTGATAACTGCAATTGTGTTTCCGACTGCGACCGTGATGGAGGGTACTGGAGGGTCTAGTTGCGAAGGAGAGTCACCTGGTGGTTGTTCTTGCGGCTGCGGGGGAGAGTCTTGGAGTGATAGTGCTGACCGTGGCGGAGAGTTTAATGGTGATTGTTGTGGCTGCGTCGGAGAAACTATTGGTGGTGGATGCTGCTGTGGTTGTTGTGGCGGTGGAGAGTTGTTTGGTGGTTGGTGCGGTGGGCAATCAGGTACACGTAGTTCTTCTTCTTCTTCTTGAAGAGGCGAATTGGGCACTACTTGGTCCTTATCAGAATCCATGGTGATTTCACACTCTCTCAAGTTAATGGTATCTTGGATGGAATGTTAAATTGATTAGATATTGGATTATGTGTGCGACTATATATTGAGTAAGCCTTGTTTTCTATAATGTGTGAGTTTCAATTAACTGACTGACTAACGGTATTACAGTTAGTTAGTTATTCGTTAGGTAGTTCCAATTCAGATGCTCATTGATATCTTTGCCAATTTATTTATTACTTGGGGATCCCCTTGGAAGAATTCAGAGAAAATTACAAAGAATTCAGAGAAAATTATCCAACTAGAAGGAAAAAATACTCTCTACCCACTATAATTTTTAAGGAAACACAAATACACACACCCCTTGGCCATCGATAGTGCTGAGCAATGACCTCAATACCTTTGATCAAGACTTTATGTGTAAATAATGATGACGGAAAACGTACACCTGAAACAACAATCATCACCGTTTCATATAGTTGTGTCGGTACGATAGATAAATAAAGATTCATTCTCGTCATTGTGATCAAGACATTAATTAATTAATTAATTAATTAGTTAAACTCCACTGATAAATCAAGAAATCACATAATTCTGTTTCAAATAATTTCCTCATCATAACGAATAAATTGAATACTACTGATTTGATTTTGATCCCAATTATTAGGCGATTGATTGTGATTTTTTTTTTTAAATATGACATTAATAATTAAAAAGCAAAAGAAGTAATTAATAATTAAAAAGCAAAAGAAGTAGAACTCACTAGCGCAAAAAGCACGACACCGGTGAAAATTAGAACAAACATGAAAGTAAAGATCCAACACTGAGGACTGCATTTGGATGGCGGGTTAGAAGGTAGTTGGGCCTGCTCAATTTGCATCGGCAATGATGAAGGAGATTCACTAGGAAGAGGAGGAGGAGGAATATCCAGATATATTCTTCGTCCCGGCGGCCACATTGGTGTCTTGTCCGGTGCAAGAACTAATTCTTGGTCCGGCCGTGGCTGCCGGGATAGTGAGTCTTCTTCAAGAATTACTGCATGTTGTGGCCGCGGCCGTGGATGTGAGACCGGTGCAAGAACAATTTCCTGCTTCGGCCGCGGCTGTGGGCGTAGTGAGTCTTGTTCAAAAACTATTGTATGCTGCAGCCGTGGCCGTGGTGGGGAGTCTGGTTCAAGAATTAATGATAGTATTTCGTGCTGAACTCCAAGGCGAGGGCGAGGGCGAGGGCGAGGTTTAGGAATTATGTTCCTAGGCCGCTGCTCCATTCCTAGAGAATCAAGATGAGGAAATAACTTTTGCAACATTAACCGTTCTGGCGACTTATGCCACGGTAGAGGTTTCGATTTCGGAACTATTTCGTGCCACTGACGCCGCGGTGGAACTGTTTCTATATGTGGTTGAAGATATGATGGAAGTTCCTGACCAGGAAATTTTTCTTGAAACCATGAGCGTAGTAGAGAATCTGACGATGATTCTTCTTGCTGCGGCGGAGGAGAGGCTGTTGGTGGTTGTTTTGGTGGACGAGAGGTCAGTTCTTGGTGCTGCGGGTCCATGAATGATGGTTGTAAATCTAGATTAGGAAATATTTAATTGTTTCTTTAAAGGAAAGTATGAGGAAAATATTATGATATTTGATACGTTAACAAAATAAAATTCTTCCTATTATATAACTTTTAGCTGTACTCAAATTTTATTGGTTTAGTTTGAGCTTAACAATGTGACTTAAAAATGTTACTAAATGAATGATGATTCTTATAATATTGTAGAAAGCACGCGGGAATACGTTATGTCAGGTTTTGAACGTCTGAGTTTGTAATAAAATTTAGGTCAAGTTTTGAAAGTCTGAGTTTAGTATAAGATTAATTTTTTACGCCTAAGAATGGTTTACGGCCTATTATAAGTTTTTGTTTTGCCTAGTACGACCTTTTTAAAAGTTTGGCTTGAAAGCCCATTTAAAAGTTTAGTTTGAAAGTTCATTTAAAAGTCTTATTTATCTCAAACAAACATCTTTTAAACTTTAAAAAATGATTTTTGATTTCAAAAAATAGATTTTTTCTTGAAACAAACGTACTCATTATCATATTTCAAACAAATCCTCTCAAATAAACTCGGACATATTCAGTAGTAATATAATTAATATTATTATCAACTTTGAAACACTTCTAAAGGGACTACACTTATTTTATGCATGTTTTTTACTATTTGTTTATAAATTCGCATACACTATTTTGATTTAAGATTTATTTTTATTTATAAAACCTAAAATTAGAACAACTTCAATGGAGTTTTCATAAGAAAAAAATTTAAGAGATTTTATAAAGGCTAACTTTACTAAATGAATACAAAGATAAAAGAAAAAAAAAATAAGATTTTAAAGTAGTAAATATTGAAATCTTACATAGTATAATAATTATATAATAATATAAATGATTCAACTTGAAAAGAATAGGAGAAAAAAAAAACAGAAATAATATGAAATGACTAATGAGTGATTGTCTAATTGATAGACTTTAAAATAAGAAATAATATTATTAATAAATAATAATAAAAATAATATTAATAAACAATAAAATATATATAGACCGGTCTGTCAGACCTAATAAACTTTTCTAAAACTCTGATAAATAGACTTTAAAAATAATTTTAGTATAGTCTTTTTATTAAACTGTCCGACCAGGTCATATGCCCAGGTCATATGCCCTAACGGACAATCCCTAATTGAACTATTGTCAATTGTTTGAAATGTTTGAATTTATGTAAAGAAGGTCAAGTTTTATGTATCCTTCGTGCATTATATAGAGGATGTATGTCTCTTCTAAATTAATTAAATTGATTAGCCAATTCCTATTATTATGGTTTATCGATCATTTATTAAGAAGCTTCTTTGTGGTGACACGAAATTTGGACTCATGCCGAATGGGCAACAAGACATCCAATGAAACAGTTCTAAGCAAATTGGCTAGTAATATAGTTTCAACTAAGGCCTGAAAAATTCATACAATAAGTGTATATTTATGGAATTTTATTTTATTTTATGTTGATCTTTGAAATAAGTGTCTAAATACTATTCATTTAGTCTTGTGACTCATACAAGAATAAGTAGTTGTGTACTTGTATTTAAGGGGGAGTTTGCGGACAAAAATATAGGAAATTTGATAAGCAATTTGGGTGGAAACTTCGGGTACACTTTTGTGGAGTAGACAAATAATTTGTTCAGCTCCCTCAATGGTGAATATTGTCACCTTCATGTAATAGGTGGTAATACTCCCTTCCTTCTATTAATAAATGTTTGCTTAATTATAAAATAATTCCTAAATTGTGTATGTTCAAACAAGTTTTAAAAGTTTACTTCTTTAAAAAAAAATGTGAATTGCAAAACGTGACTCTTTGAAAGAGGTGTTACAAAAGGAGAGAAGAATAATTTTATTTTTTTTTCGTTCTTGAAATAATCTGTCAACAAAAGACATGCTTCTTTACTATAAAAAAGACATACTTCTTAAAGACACTTGATTTTGTTTTTAAAAAAGACACATCAATTGAAGATCTTGTGGTGTCAATGAAATTTGGGGTCTTTAATGTGAATGCATTGTGTTAGCCCCTAATTTGTTTCTTCTACCATGTGTAATGGACATTTCTATGCACTTGATGTACGAGTTATTTTGTTTCAAGCATTTTTCATCATCATTTTGTAATCATCACCAATAACTAAAAAGTAAAATACAAGTAAATAATACACGTAGAAGATTCAAAAGTTAATAGAATCGTAACAAACTAAAATCTTCATTCTAATAATCAAATTATTTTTTTATATATTTGTTCAATAATGAAGAATAGTGAAAGATCTACAATCTTTAAATTTATCTATCTACAAAAAAAAAATTAATTGACTATAAACGGTCTTTAAATGACCAATACAACTAACAAATAACAAATCATTTGTAAATTTTAGAAAATATTGAATTTGGTGATTGCAATTACAAGACCTTTACTCATAATACAATATCAATAAAATGAGTCATTAGTACTTTGAATTTTTTTTGGACAAAGAAGGCACATCCATGCTTTATGGATTATTGCTAGAATTGTAAAAAAACTTCAAATTCTAAGGTTCCCTATAAAAAAAATCTTATTAAACCCCTAATATTAGGCCCTCTATTAAAATAATTTTTTTAAATTTCCGGCCCATTATTTCATGGGACTTAAGGGAGGAGGCGCAGAGGGCTTACAGGCCCCCAATATTTTGTGATCATCACCAGTAACTAAGACAGTAAAATACAAGCAAATAATACACGTAGAAGATTCAAAAGCTAATAGGATCGTAACAAACTAAAATCTTAATTCTAATAATCAAACTATTTTTTTATATATTTGTTCAATAATGAAGAATACTGAAAGATCCACGATCTTTAAATTTATCTATCTATAAAAAAGAATATTAATTGCAGTCTTTAAATGACCAATACAACTAACAAATAACAAGTCATTTGTAAATTTAAGAAAATATTGAATTTGGTGATTGCAATTACAAGACTTTTACTCATAATACAATATGTATAAAATGAGTCATTAGTACTTAAGGTTAATTCTACTATACTTTATTATTTTTTTTAAAAGACAAATTAGATACATTCATATGATCTTTATTATATTCTTTTTAAAAAAAATCAAAATATCCTATTTTAAAATTTATACACCAAAATATGTTCTTCTTTTTTACCTTCAAGAAGTCATCCCCAAAATACGAGTATCAATTAGTTTCATTTTTTGAATCCTTAGAAAGATTGCTTCCTAATGCGACTGGTTTTAAAATAAATTAACTCTAAAACAATACATCAAAACAGATTAAAAGTAAAACAAATTGTTAATTGTTGGCATTTAGTGTGTTTTAATAATATAATTTAATATTGACATTAAGTTTTTTTACATTTAATACTTTATTGAATTTTATTAATATAATTTAGTTTTTTTTTATTAATAGAGTAACCTGCCAATTTCCATCAACCTACCCTAATCACCGAATGTAGAGATATTTTCACTTATATAAATGTATGATATTTTCACTTGCACAAATATATGAATATCAATGGTTTGAGTTGCATATACCAATAATTAGGAGTGGCCACGAGAAACATGATCAAAATAAAGATAAATCAGAACAATTTCAAATTGTTCAAAGAGTTAGATGAATTATTTAAGGTGTTTTGATGAATTTTATTAATATAATTTAATTTGTATTATATTTAATATATTATTTTATTATATTTTCAATTATTTAAAAAAAAATTAAACCCACACAAGATGGATATATGACCTTCGAAAAACTTTAAAACACGAAATTAATGCAGTCATATTCCGAAAATCCAAGCTTCTGAAAGTCTAAAAAATGTGGTTTTAATATATAAATTTTAAAATATAGGATATTAACAAAAAAATCCACATTCATATACAAATATATTTTAATAATATATACCTATAAAATAGAGATTAAAAGTAAAATATAACGACGAGTGATTTATGAACAATATAATATATATATGACTATCCTCCACGTTATGTCAAAAGGATCAACTATTGTCGTTCAACAGAGTCCTTCTATTCTAACAAACTAGAAAACTAAAATAATGTTTAGAAAGCAATTGTTCCCTGCATATGCACGTGGTGGTAATGCTGCAACAGTGACTCGTCTAGCCATCCATCCAAAACCAAAAACATTTCAAGATACCTGTAAAAAGAAACATACAAAATCACCAAAGTCTGTAAGGAGTTACAGAGAAACTTTGAAATTAATAACTGTGAAACAAGAGGGGAAAGTTGAAACACACACTTAGCATCCCCAGAGAAAATTAATAACGCTTTATATGTAAACAACGAATCAAAAAGTACACCTGAAACAACAATGCATAATCGTTTCATACTGTATGTTTGAGTGTTATATAAATCAAGTAAAAGTTATTTCTAAATTTACCCATAGAATTCCAATAAAGTATATAGCTTGGAGATATATACATAATACATCGACAGATATATGAAATTATTAGGTGCTATTGATGAAAAAATTAAAGAGAAAAGAAGAAGAACGCACTAGGAATGCAATGAAGAAACCAAAGCAGGCTATGGATATGAGTATACATGTGGTGGAACAACAACAATCATTTGTATGTAAAACTTCTTCATCATCTCCTTGCGCTGAAGGTTCCGGCGATGGTGGTGGTTGTGGTGGTTGCTGCAACTGAAGAGGCGGAAGAGGAGGAGGAACGGGTGGTGGTTGAAGTCGATTAAAAGGAAGGTTATAAGGTGCTCTTCGTCGTGGCGGCTCTGGTGGACGGTTGGGCGGTGCCGAAACTCTTTGCATTGATGAAGATGCTTTTGATGATGATGGTTGTTGCGGCGGAGGAGAGTGTGGCAGTGGTGGTGGAGAGTGGAATGTTGATAGTTGCGGCGGAGGAAGGGTTGGTGCTGGAGGTTGTTCTTCCGGTGGGTCCATGGCGGTTAATAATGGTTAATTTGTTGGAGGGAAAGTTAGAGGAGAATATTCTGATGCTATATTGAAAGATAGTGTAAGTGGAGTTTCATAAATTACTAACGGATTTATTGTTCGTTAGTTAGTTACGCACTTCTATATAACTGACTAACGGTTTCTAATACCTGAATAACTGCTTAATAATGTTGCAATAGCAGAGAAAGCCAAGCCCATAGCAAAAGTAGAAAATCCAAATAACATAAGTAAGGCTCGTGGAGAGGAAATGGGTTTATTTTTATGGTATTTCTTCTTCTACCGCATCAAAATATATATTTGTATCGGTTAATTCGAACATTTATAATATATCTCTGAATTAAGAAAATTTGAAGGTTTTTTTATAAGACTTAAGATGAGAAAAGAAGTTTTCTTAATTTCAAAGATACAAGAAATGATGGTGATCCAATTAAGTTTTGTAAAGCAATATTGCACAATTTAAATTTGTTTCTAAAAATTCTAAAACCAATAATTTTTTTACAATTTTTTTTTTAATTTTGGTTTACAAATATTATTTTAACTAGAAATAATATTTATTGATTCACTTCGTAGAACACATCGATGCAATACAAATTCAAACTTCAAATTTATTAAAAACAAAAAGGATGAATCTATGAGTAAATTTACAACATTCAAGCTAATAACGTAAAACGACATCTGATGCATACAAGGAGGCAGTCCTTCAGGCAAAAGAACATATTAAAGCAGGAGATATTTTCCAGATTGTATTAAGTCAGAGATTTGAATGAAGAACATTCGCTGATCCATTTGAAGTCAATAGAGCATTGAGAGTTGTGAATCCAAGTCCATATGACTTATTTGTAGGTTTATTTCTATATAACATATAAAAATACTTCATTTGGTAAAGTCAATGTTCATCTCTTTCATGTTTTGATGATGATCATGTTTTTTGTAAACAGGCTATGAGATGTATTCTGGTTGCTTCTAGTCCAGAGATTCTTGCGCGTATTAAGAATGTATGTTTTCGTACATATTTAGATTAGATTTTTAAATTAATTGATACTTCTTACTTGGTCACTTGAATGTTTATCACAAATCTTAATGGAAAAAATATTAGAAGTGAATAGTTATCGTGAACAGAAGAAGATTGTGAACCGTCCATTGGCTGGGACATGTAAAAGGGGAAAGACTCTAGAAGAAGATATGAAAAGTTATGAGCGCAGCTCCTGAAAGATGAAAAGCAATGTGCAGAGCATGTAATGTTGGTTGATTTGGGACACAATGACGTTGGAAAGGTTTGTCATATACTTTCACTTTAACCCAGTTACATTATGTTCTTATGCAATAGTTTACACTACTATTTTGTATATTTAAAGAAATATTGCACTCTTAACAAAAATTATGTTTGTAGGTCTCAAAAAGTGGTTCTGTTAAAGTTGAGAAGCTTAGGAATGTTGAAAGATATTCCCATGTCATGCACATAAGCTCAATGGTGATAATCTTTTCTTTTTAGATAAGAAAATATTTATCAAATAAATTCAGCATACTAGATAATATTTAATTCCATGTAATATTTAAAGGTTACGGGAGAGCTACAAGACCATTTGACCTGTTGGGACGCCCTTCGCGCTGCGTTGCCTGTTGGAACTGTCAGCGGAGCACCAAAGGTTCATAATTTTCTTTGCTCCTTTTTGTCCTTAAATATATATATTTTACTGTCAATTTCAATCTTTAGCTTCATTCTTATGCAATAACTGGTAAATGCAGGTGAGGGCCATGCAATTAATCTGACGAATTGGAGGTGGCAATGTGAGGGCCTTATAGCAGAGGATTTGGATACATTTCTTTCTCAAGCGACATGGACATTGCTCTAGCTATGAGGACAATAGTATTTCCAACCGAAACGAGGTACGATACAATGTACTCATACAAAGACCTAAACCAACGGCGCGAGTGGATTGCGTACCTTCAAGCTGGTGCTGGTATAGTTGTTGACAACGACACTGCGGATGAGCACCAAGAGTGTCAAAACAAAGCTGCTGCTCTTGCTCGATCCATCGACTTGGCAGAGTCAGCATTTGTTGATAAATAGGATAAGAACTATTATCAGGTCAAAACAAAATTTTGTTTCAACACTGCCATGAAAATTGTTGAATGCCTATATTATTCTGAATGGGAAATAAAATGCAATCACAACAAACTTAGATAGTAGTAACTATTTAGTATCAATGGTTTGGGTCCTCCATGTCTCTCAACTATAAATAGTACATATTCTTCATGTATTTCTCAATTAATTATTATAAATTTGTGATGATTCTATTAAATAGTAACTATTTAATAGAATTAGTAAAATTAAATTATATTTTATTTTATGTTTCAATGGCATTAATTAATAAATAAAAAAAATTAAAATTTTAAATTTAATTTACTGGTATTAATAATTTAGAATTACAATTAGTAGGGAGATAAAATAAGTTTAATTTAATAAAAAAATAATACGTTTTAGTGACAGACAACACTGTAGGAATAGATCAAATCTTTATTTATATTTTTCTAGGATTTAGTGACAGACAATACCGTAGAAATAGACTAATTATTTATTTATATTTATTTAGTTTTTAGTGACAGTCAATATTGTAGGTAGAAATCAGAAACATTTAGTGACAATCCTTGTAGTGACAGTTTTCAAAGTGTAGCAGGACGCCCCCTTAAAGTTGACACTAGATTTGGGTGTCACTCAAAGTATTAGTAACTTTTACCTACGGTTTTTAACTTTTAGTGAAACATTTTGTGTGTCACGATAGGTCAATTTTTTTGTAGTGTGTACAACTAAGTTTTTGCATGGTCGGGTTAATCCAATTAACTCGGTCCCAAAAAATAGTTTTGACGTAAATGGATAATTTTGATTTCATAAAATAGTAAACTATTCAAAACAAAAAAAAATGGGGTATTGAGTAAAGTTAGATTCAACCCATTTTATCCAAGTAATTAAGTTTCTAAAAAATATTTGGTTATTTTAAGATGTTACATTTTAATTATTTTGATGTTTGTAAATATTTTATGCTATTTTATAAACTTTGTAGCTTTCATTATATTGATACTTGCAATGCAAGTATTTTATGATAAATTTTATGATTTTAATATTTCACTAATTGTATATTTACATATATTAGATGCTAAATAAATAGTGAAAAATAGATTATATGCTAAATAGCACATGTAGTCCATTAACTTAATTCCAGTTAACGTTTTAGTTATTTATCTTCTTTTTTTCGATTTGGTCATTTATTTTAATTTTAAGTGATAATTTGATCTTTTATGTTTTAAAATGTCAATAATTTTATCATTTTTTATAAAAAAAAATCAAAAAATTCATCAAAATTTTTAAACAAAACCCATAAAATTAATTATCGTCTTCAATTTAATGCAAATTTAATCAAATGCATAACTCAAATATTCAAATAAACTCATATTTTCATCTCCAACAACATCAAATTCATCAAATAAAGAATAAAAATATGAGTTTATTTAAAGATTTAAGTTATAAATTTGATGAAATTTGCATCATATTGAAGATGATAATTATTTTATGGATTTTGTTTGAAAATTTTGATGATTTTTTTGAATTTTTGTAAGAAAATGATAACATTGTTGACATTTTAAAACATAAAAGATCAAAATGTCACTTAAAATTAAAATAAATGACCAAACCGAGAAGAAAAAAAAAAGATAAAGAAATAAAACATTAACTAAAATTAAGTTAAGGGATCGCAAATGCTATTTAGCCTAGATTATACTATATTTTTAAAGAAAATTAAGATTGTGTTGTTTTTTTAGAAAGAATATAATAGTATATAATTAATAGTTACATTAAAAAAAATGAGTAACTCAGTGTCCAACCCAATCCAACTAAAAAATAAGTGATTTCAGTCAACCTAATACTATAATAAACGATTTTATTATCAGACTCAATCAAGTGTTAAACTAAACAATGGAGTTTCAATTTTGATCAAATTCGACTCAAAGTGACCTAATTTATAACCACTGATTCAAGAGTTACGTAGGTTTAAAACAAATCTTAAAATAAAACTTCAATAAGAAAAATGTCTTTTCAATACTAATAACTATTTATTTTTTTAGGAGTAAAATATTTTCACAATGTCAGTTGGTTGGTGTATTTGTTTATCTTTAATTATAAAGCCTTTTAATCGTTGTACTTCAATATTTTTATTTTTTAAGTTAAATATACATAAAATAAATTAATAAACAACTTTTTTTAGGGTCTTAAACTCTTGATTTACCACCATCTTACGCCGCTATGATCCGTGGACAAAATGGATTCTACGGATAACATGGGTTGATATTTAGTAATAGTACTCTCTAAACTTGTACAAATTAATGAATCGACTTTAGATATTATAGTTTTGATGGGATTTTTTTTATGTTGTAGAGATTAAATTTTCTTTCTGTTTTTATATCACTATAATTAATTTACATAATTATAAGATTTTTAGTTTAAACTTCAGACATGATTTTCAACTTAAAAATATTAGTATTTGTTAGTTGAAATAATACTTAAGGATTTTTTTTTAATATATTCAAGGAGTTATTTGTCATTTTAAAAATAAGCTTTTTTATGGTAGTTTTTTTAATCCTCCAAGTTTAAAAGGAATTTAGTTCTAGTAACTTGAAATTCTACTAAAAAAATAAGTTAAGATTAATTAAGAATTGTTCTAGTTAAAAATTGAATGGAATTCTTCCAAATGACTTGTCCTTAACTAAAAATGTTAATTATTGAAATCCAATAACTTGATTATTTTGGTGGTGGTTTAGATTGATACTAAGTTGTTCAATTTTTCTTCTTGATTTTGTTTTATTTGAAAATTAAATAAGATTTCATGATTTTCTTTTTAATAAAACTAAAATGGATATGCAGTCAAATAAAATAAGTGAAAGTTGGTAGGTCTATAATAAAATAAGAGTTAAATAAATTTTTAATATCAAATTTTACTATTTTGTTATAAAAAAAAAATCATTAATTTTTAGTTTTTAAAAGTTTTCGTTTTCATTTTTTATCCATGATTTTAAATCAACTTGTATATATATTGGATTTTTGAATGATTTTTTTTTTGCAGTATTACTAAGGACATGTTTAACAATTTCATTACAAAAATGCAAAATTTGTAAACAAATGATGAATTAAATATGAACTTTTATGTTTTTTTGCACTTAAAAATTCATATTTAATTTTTCTTTTGTTAAAAAATTAATAATTTTTGTAAAAACGTTTTATAATATTCTAAACATGACTGCAAAAAATAATTTAAAATTTCAAAAGTTCAAGAGTTGATTTAAAATCAAAAACAAAAATAAAAATGAAAAAAAAATTGGGACTAAAATTTGACGACTCTTTGTATAAGAACTAAAAATAAAATAGTAAAATTTTATAGAGACTAATAATAAAATAGTAAAATTTTATAAAGACTTTCAAATTTTATTTTTAGGCCAATAATAAATTTTCAATTTTTTAGTCTCTAAAAAAAGATTTATTACTCTTACCATCAAGAGTTCAAGAAAACAAAAGGCAGATAGTAGAGAAAAATTCAAAAGAGATCAAGAACAATTAAGATAAAATTAGCATAATAAATTTAAGTATGTTTTCTTAGTCTCTTATAAAAAATTATAGTATAGTGAGAATTATAATACCAATATAATTAAATAAATTTTCTAACATATTCGTTTAACATTCTCATAATTGGTGGTCGATTTAGTTACCTACTTGTATTCATCTCTCTCCTCATAATGTTTATCCCTTTATTTTCTAATTTATTTAATTCAAATATATCAAAAAATGGGTATAAAATGTTGAATTATCTATCCACATTGTATTTGAATTTTATTTGAGATGTATTGTTCAGTTAAAGACATATAAATAGCATTTATATATCATTATTAACATTTACCTATTATTATTATTAGTATTATTAATATTTACCTATTATTATTATTATAGCATTCATGTGTCATTACTAATATTAGTGTATATTAGTTATTATTATCATGATTGTAGGATCATGTCCTAATATATGTATGTAGTTCTTGAGTAAGAAAAATAATAAGAAATAAAAATATAAGCTTTTTTATCTTGGTATCATAGCTTTTTAAGCTGAAAAGGTATCGATCCAATACTTCAAAATATGGCATCCGATGCCAACTCAAACAACAAGAATGACCTACCATCATCTATATCTATCAAGCTTGGACATAAACAATTATCTCCTATGGAAATCTCTCTGTATTCAGAGGCTACAAACGCGATGGATATATGTTTGGGAACAAAAGAGTGTCCTAAAGAGTTTATTACCTCTCCAGGCTCAAGCAAGAACAACAATCCTGTTTTTGAAGAATGGCAAACCAATGATTAGCGCCTCCTTGGGTGGATGCTCAACTCGATGGCTATTGAAACTGCAACACAATAGTTGCATTGTGAGACCTCCAAACAACTTTGGGATGAGACTCAAAGTTTCTAGAGCGCACTCAATGCCTCAAATCATCTATCTCAAGTCTAAGTTTCACAACATCAGGGAAGGAAAAATGACAATGGAAGACTATCTAATCAAAGAGAAGAACTTTATGACAAACTCAAACTTGCAGGCAGTCCAATTTCAACTTTCGATTTGATCATTCAAACCCTAAATGGTTTGGATTCGGAATATAATCCCGTAGTTGTAAAACTAACCAAACTACAGGTGGATTTACAAGCTCACCTTTGAAAGTAGAATTGAGCAACTGAATAACCTCACCAACTTGACTCTCAAAGCAACAACAAATGTTGCAAACAAGTCTGACCACTGAGGCAACATGTTCAATTCAAATAATAATTGGAGAGGTTCCACCTTCAGAGGTTGGAGATGAGGTAGAGGAAGAGGTTAGGTCATACAAGACATGATGTCGAGTCTGTGACAAGAGTAATCACACTGCAATAGACTGTGTTCACAGGTTCAACAAAACCTACTCAAGATCCAATTATTCAGTAGACAATGACAAGCAAGGATCTCACAATGCCTTCCTAGCTTCTTAGAACTCAATCCAAGACTATGACTCATTGGTATTTTGATAACGGTGCAAGCAATCATGTGACACATCAAACTGACAAGTTTCAACACTTGAATGAACATCATTGTAAGAATTCACTAGTGGTTGATAATGGTGAGAAATTGGAAATTGTGGCCACATGTTCTTCAAAACTTAAGTCACTCAATTTACATGATACCCTATATGTACCTAATATTACGAAAAATATTTTAAGTGTTTCTAAACTGGTTGCTGACAATAACATACTTGTTGAGTTTGATGACAATTGTTGTTTTGGTGAAGGAAAAGCTAATGGGGAAGGTAATACTAAAAGAGCTACTTAAAGATGGATTGTACATGCACCAGGAACTAAAAGAAACCCCAATGCTTATGTGTTTGTCAAGGAGAGTTGTAATGTCAAAGTACCACCTAGTGATAATTTTAATTTTTGTGAGGCTTCCAGTATGGCAAAATGCATTTTTTACCCTTTAAGTCTTTTTCTTCTCATGCTAAGGAACCACTTCAATTGATCCACACAGATGTATGAGACCCTGCAACAATAATGTCATCTTCTAGTTTTAAATATTATGTGCACTTTGTTGATAATTTTAGTAGGTTCACCTAGATTTATCATTTGAAACAAAAGTCTGAGACTGTGCAAGCCTTCACTCAATTCAAAAACTTGATCGAAAATCAATTCAACAAAAAAATCAACTAATTTAGTGTGATGGTGGTGGTGAATGTAAACCTGTGCAAAAACTTACAATAGAAGCTAGCATACAATTTAGAATGTCATGTTCATATACTTCTCGACAAAATGGAAGAGCTGAGAGGAAACATATGCATATAGTTGAGTATGGATTAACCTTACTTGCACAAGCTCAAATGCCCTTACATTATTGGTAAGAAGTCTTCTCTACTGCAGTATATCTCATAAACAGATTGTCGTCTCAAGTTACTCAAAATAAGAGTCCCTATTCACTTTTGCTTCATAAAGAACTTGACTATAAGCTTCTAAAACCATTTGGTTGTGCGTGCTACCCTTGTCTCAAACATTATAACAAAAACAAGCTACAATTTCACACAATCAAATGTGTTCTCTTGGGATATAGCAACTCCCACAAAGGATACAAATGTCTCAACTCTCATGGAAGGATTTTCATATCAAGACATGTTATCTTCAATGAAGACCATTTTCCATTCCATGATGGGTTTCTCAATACAAAAAGTCCTCTAAAAACAACAATTAACAATCCATCTACTTATTTTCCTTTGTATAATGCAGGTAACTCCATCAATGATGCAAGCATACCAATCACTGAAGAAGAAAATCCAGATGAGATAAACGTAGAAGACACTCAAGATGTTAACAATGTCACAGAACAAAATGATAATGGTTCATCGAAATATGACACCACTCAGGAAGATACACCAGACATAGCTCATCAACAAAGTGTGGGTGAAACAAGTCTGAACACAAATACTGGTAATGCAATACACACAGGGAGCAAGTCAAGCATTTACAAACCAAAGCTACCTTACATTGGACTCATTGAGACCTACAAAGACACAATGGAAACTATAAATGCCAAGGAAGCTCACACAAGACCCTTATGGAAAGAAGCAATGCAACATGAGTTTCAAGCCCTCGTGTCCAACAAAACATGGATACTAGCGCCCTACCAAGATCAAGAAAACATAGTTGATTCAAAATGATTTTTCAAGACAAAATACAAGCCAGATGGTTCCATTGAATGGAGGAAAGCTAGAATAGTTGTAAAGGGGTTTCAACAAATAGCTGAGATCGGCTATGGGTTGAACAATTTATTCATCTTCTTCTCTTTTTCTTTTAAATTTCAAGTTAGAATTATTTCAACATCGTGATAATGATGATAGAAAAAATCCATAAGATAATCGCTATTAAGGGCAACGTGTTGGCCAACAAAAATAAGATCAAAAGAAATCATTCTTCCCAACTTCTTCTTTTTTGTGACATAACCTTCTTCCAAAACTTCCTTTTAAATTTCAAGTTAAAATTATTTCAACATCATGATAATGATGATAGAAAAAATCCATAAGATAATTGCTATTAAGGGCAACGTGTTGGTCAACAAAAATTTTATCAAAAGAAATCATTCTTCCCAAATTCTTCTTTTTTGTGACATAACCTTCTTCCAAAACTTCCTTTATTCCCAAAACATAATCTCTTATTTCAATCTTTCTTCAAACGGTAGACATAATCAATTTTCCCCCACCACAACCTCCTTTTCCTCTTCACCCTAAAAAAATTCGTCAAGATCTATTGAAAGGAGTTGATATAAAAATAAAAATAAAATCTAAAGACATTAATTCCAATTCGAGAAATTCTTCTTTGACAAAATCTCCTAATCAAAGTTGCATCTAATTGGTTAACAAAAAAAAAAAAAAAACACAAGTTTGTTGATTGAGTTGTTTGATCAAGATCAAATATTTGTCCGCTTTTAAGAACAATCAAAATTTGGTCATATAATTACTCTTTTTATGATAATTCGTCTAATTGACATTCTAACTATTGCCATAAAAAAAAAATGGTTAAGCAAAATTCATTTCTTTTTAGACTTAATTAACATTTTATATATCCATAAAAAAATATGGATTGTTAAAAAAAAATTAGTCGATATTTTTTATTGTCAATGTATTTTTTATATTTTTGTTTGTTTGTAATTTTTAAACTAAAACTCTAATAGACACATTTCAATTTACAAAAAGATATTAGACATATTAATTAATTATATAAATTTAATATAATAATTAATTAATATAGTTAATTATACTAAGTAATTGTTATTTATTAATTATAATATTTTATATTTTATTTGATGTATTAAAACAATTATATTATTATTTAATATTTTTTTATTTCAATATATTTTAATATATTTTTCTCTCATATATCTATTTATAATTTAATAAATATATACTTTCAATTAAAACTTCTACCAACCACATTCCCTATTCATCCAGACATACATTTAACCTACCAATACATTTTTGTTTGTTTGTGTATATTTAGTACCCATGAAGTTCTTCTTTTTGGAATTGATGATTGCATTACTTTCGATGACTTGATAAGTCAATATCCCACCCTTTCTTCTGACAGATCTTGATTGATCTCCCCAAAGTGAAAACGCAATGCATTTATCTCCTTTCTTTTTATGGACAGTCGGAATATGATGGTTCAAAAAGTAATTAAACTGTGTTCATGGTTATCGAACTCACGTCCCTACACACATTGGTGTAGTCCAATTGAAAACTCAAGAGTGTACTTAAAATCGTAATTTAGTGTAACATATATGGCGGTTGGGGTTGTGGTAGGAGTGTTACTATTATAGTCAAAGACACTAGTTTTATTTGGATTATTGAATAGAGATAATATAATATTAAATTTAATAAAGATACAACAAAATAGGGATATAATAAATATTATTATATATTGTATTTGATATATTAATTATAATTAATATGATATTAATATTTTATAATTAATATGATAATATTGTAAATAATTATATATTAATTTTTTAAGTTAATTTATTATATTTTAAATATTATAAATTAACAAAAGGTACTAAAATATTAAATAAATAATGAGATAGTTTTACATTTAAAATTATATTTTTGACACTATTAAATAAATAATTTAATTTTTTTTAAATCATTAATAATCAAATTATTCTATTTTATTTGTTAGAATATAAATAAAGATATGATATAAGTAAATGGAAAAAATACTATTATAAATAATTATATTTGTTTTAAAATTGTAATTAATTTTTATATTTTTTTAATATTTAATACTAGTTTATTAAATTATATAAAAGACAAAACTATCATTGTGATAAAATCATAAACATTTTTTAAAATTAATTATTAATATTTCATTTTTAAATTTAATATCAAATTATATTAATTGTTTTTATATTTATATTTGATTAAATTTATATTTTTATATTTTAGATTATATTTCATAAATTGTTTTTATATTTATATTTTATTATATTTCAATTGTATATTTTATTTATAATATTAATTGAATAAATTATTATTTTTATCATATTTTACTAATTTTTAATAACTCGTATTTATAATAAAAATTTCAATTAAAAAAAGAGATTATAATAAAATTTTAAATTAATTTATCATATTTAATTAATTTATTAAATATTTCATTCAGACATAATATGATATAATATATCTATATATATATATATATATATGCATTTAGTACGGAACCAACAAGAGACATACGTGGTACGTTTCAATTCACATTTTAATATTCTTGGTATCTATTTTTGTACAATGAATCACACCATTTAATATTCTTGGTAACTATTTTTGTATAATGAGTCACACCATAATGAATTCCTGCAAAAGTTAGACATGAAAACTAATTTGATGGAGCCTACACAATTGAAAGTTAGGTGAAGTCTAAGTCTAAATAAAGGTCCATGCAAAATCATTCATGATACAATTCATATTTTAATACACAATTCAGTTAAACATTTTTTTAATAAGTTAGTATTTATTCATGTAAAGCTGTCAAAAAAAGTCAAAATTTTAAATTTTTTTATTAAGTCCTTAATCTTAGAATTTTTATTAAAATAATTTTTTTAAAGTCTTGATTTATTATTTGATGGAGCTTAAAGGAAGAAGTTTATAGACCCTCAATATTTACTACAAGAAAATAGACATATACCTATAGTAGTTTATACTAACAAAATAAAAGACTGTGGTAAAATATGGTGAACATTGTTCCACTACTAAGTAAAAATTCACTAGAGTGCATTATAGTGAACATTGTTTAACTATTGTTTTATCGTTGTAAGATTTTTATGCTAATTTTTAATATATACGATGAACACCTTTTATTTTATTTTGACTTTTAAATATATATATATATATATATATATATATTCATTGTATATTTATATTTGGTTAATTTTATAAAATAAAATTTTAAATTATTATATAATTTTTGTTGATAACAAAAAATTAATATTTATAATAAATTAGTTACTCTTAAAACCTATACCAACAGAAAAAAAAATTGTCACTTAAATGTATAGCAACAGAATCAAAACCATAGGTATAATTTTTAAAAATTATGGCTAAAATACCTACAGTGAAATATCCGTAGGTAAAATCAAATGTTTACTGCAACGGAAAAAATTCTATCACTATACCCTATAGCCACGGCTAACATCCGTAGGTATTGAGTAATTATATACCACGAAAAAAACCCGTCGGTATAGGTAATTTTGGCTATCTCTACAGTTTTTATATGTTTACCTACAGATTTTCACTGTCACTAAACGTAAAATTTCTTGTAGTGATTTTGTTAATTTTGAGATTTATTTTTCTCGAAAAAATATCAAAAAATATTTAAAAATATTTTTTGTTAGAAAATTTTTAAATTATTTTTTCTCAAAAAATTTTGTAAGAAATTCTAAAAAAGATTAATTTTTTTCTTAAATTAAAAAAATTTCAGAAAAAAATCAAAACTTTTTATCGGTGAATTTTCCCCCTCCAATATGTGGGTTGAGGCCAATAATTAGTAGATTTATCAAATTGACAGCTCTACTCAATCATGAACTCGTGCATATGATAGTACTAAGTCGTATTTTTTAGTATATTAAAAAATTATTTTTAATTGGAATTTAAAATTAATAAAAAAATGTATTATATTTTGTATTATAATTGAAGGATAAAATAATGACATGTCTATAATCAAATAATGTTTAATATGTTTTTAATTCATTTTATTATTCTTATAGATCCAAAAATAAAATTGCATCATTGTTACGGTATTTACATTACTTTGAAAAATACTAAATTATTTAAGTAGAAGAAAAACCACAACATATCAAATTAAAATATGACAAAAGAATTGTCATATAAGTAAAAATAAATATAAACTTGTTTCTATCAAAAAGTTGTAGATAAATTCCTATTTATCGTTAAGTCAATTTTTTCACTCGACCTTTTTGAAAGACTCGTTGTATGTTTATACAATAATTTATCTTTTTTTATCAGAAAATAAAATAATTTATGAGTGTTTATATAAGTAACAAGTCAGATAGTTATTTTCTGTTATATAAACTAAAAATTTAACTTTCAAAAAGTTATTTGTGACAATCAAACTCAAACACACAAATTATCATATAATTACAATAGTTTATCATCATGTGCTTCAACTCTACCCTATCAACTTATACCCCTTTTCATTTTTTTTCCACACAACACAACTAGTATAATTGAATACTACATTCAATGCATGTTTGTAACCAATCTCAATAAAAATGTAGATTAACACAATGTCCAAAAACAAAAAATAAAAACGAAAAATAAAGTGGAAAACAATTGCTAACTGAATTTTTTTTTCAAATAATCACCCTTACTTATTATGATAAAAAAGTTTATTGTTGTCAAGTATCTAGGAGTTATGAAGATTATACTCATAGTTAAAAGCTATTAATTGATACCTTAGCTAATTATTAATCCCAAAAACCATAATTAAACTTAGGCTTAAATACAGTTTTGATCTCCTATTTTACTCAATCCGCAATTTTGGTCCCCTTATTTTTTTATTCACAATTTTGGTCCCCTCCAACGCTAATCTTGATTTTTGAATTTGATGATGCGACAATTAATGAGGTTGATGACAAATGCATTGATGCAGGACCTGGTCTCCTGTATCCTAGTGAATTTCGATAAACAACAAATCGTAGTTTGGAGGAGGAAGGATTATAAGCACTTGAAAGGTATGGATGTTGTTAATTTGATTATACTTTCTTATTAATATGGATGTTGTTGAGTTTGTTTGTTGGTGTACATGCTGAATTTGGAAAATCTCGCCGAACTCTGTAAAAGTGCAATCTAACTAAACTAAAATCTGATGTTCAATGCAAGTTTGGAAAACCTCCCTATACTTTGTTTAAATTGCTCCTATACTAAAATATGATATTCAAGTGCAATCTAAGGCTGATTCCCTATACTTTGTTTAAATTGCTCCTATACTAAAATCTGATGTTCAATGCAAGTTTGGAAAACCTCCCTATACTTTGTTTAAATTGCTCCTGGTTTAATTTGATTATACTTTGTTTTCAATCTAATTATCTAACTAATTAGTTAGTTGCATTTTTATGCAGTGCCATGATATAAATTGGAAATTTTGTTACTGTTTGAATATTAATCTCTGTTCTGTTGGAATTTATTCTATATGACTCATATATATGCATAAAATTGTTAGGTTCATGAGTTTATTTATCTCTATAACTTTTCAAACGTATTTAGTGATTGACAAGTTAAGTTTTGGTCTTATAGTAAATGGATCGTACTTGGATGTACAATAGGGTACATGAAAATAGACGCGAATTGAAAGAGTAGTATGTTAGTGGTGTTAAAGATTTTGTGAAGAGGGCTTTGAAACAACCGATTTGTATATCTGAGGGAGGGATAAGGTGTTCGTGTATTAATTGCAAGTGTATGAAGATATCTGCAGCAACTACTGTTAGACTTCACTTGTACCGGGATGGATTTCAATCAGATTATTGGATTTGGACTAAACACGGAGAAGTGAAGCCAATGGTTGAAACAAGGGGTGGTTCGACTAGTAGTAGGATTCTACATCATGAAGACCAATTTAATGCAATAGATGAAATGGTGGTTAATGCTTTTAGGCCTTATCGAGAGGTCCTTGATGTGAACACTAACATGGGAAATGAGACATTTGCTGAGGATCAGTTGCCTAACGAAGATGCAAAACGGTTTTATGACAAGTTGATATCCACCAACAAGCCCATCTATGAGGAGGCTACCCAATCAATGTTATCAATATGTGTTCAACTTCTGGCAATTAGGTCTGATTGGCATGTTCCACAAACAGGTATAGATTTTGTTACAAAAATGCTTAAAAGTGTATGTCCAGTGCTAACATGCTTGCCCGATAACTATTACCAAGCAACACAATTGGTTTCAAAGTTAGGGTTGAAGGTTGAGAAGATTGACTGTTGTAAGAAAGGATGTATGATATATTACAAGGATGATAACAAGTTATCTGAGTGCAAAATTTGTCATTCTCCTAGGTTCATTCCACGTAGGACTGGTATGGGAAAATACAAAGATGTTCCAGCAAAAAGAATGTTTTATTTCCCTATCATTCCTAGATTACAAAAATTGTTTGCATCAATAGAGTCTGCAGCTGAAATGAGATGGCATCACGAGAATAAAAAGAGTTCAAACGTCCTTCACCATCCGTCTGATGGAAAAGCATGGAAATATTTTGACGATGTATATCCTGACTTTGCTAGTGACCCCAGAAATGTAAGGTTGGGTCTATGTTCAGATGGATTTATTCCTTATATTCAAGTGTCTGCTTCTCTATACTCCTGTTGGCCAATTATACTCACTCCATACAATCTTCCCCCTGAAAGGTGCATAACCAAACCATACTTATTTTTGACTTGTCTCATACCTGGACCTTCTAATCCCAAACAAAATATAGATGTCTACTTGCAACCATTGATTGATTATTTGCAACAAGTATGGTCCAACGACATTTTGACCTATGATATATCCACAAAACAAAACTTCATCATGAAAACATGCTTGATATGGACAATTAATGATTTTCCCGCATATGGTATGTTATCTTAGGTTCATTCCACGTAGGATTGGTACGGGAAAATACAAAGATGTTCCAGCAAAAAGAATGTTTTATTTCCCTATCATTCCTAGATTACAAAGACTATATGCATCAACAGAGTCTGCAGCTGAAATGAGATGGCATCACGAGAATAAAAAGAGTTCAAACGTCCTTCACCATCCGTCTGATGGAAAAGCATGGAAATATTTTGACGATGTATATCCTGACTTTGCTAGTGACCCCAGAAATGTAAGGTTGGGTCTATGTTCAGATGGATTTATTCCTTATATTCAAGTGTCTGCTTCTCTATACTCCTGTTGGCCAATTATACTCACTCCATACAATCTTCCCCCTGAAAGGTGCATAACCAAACCATACTTATTTTTGACTTGTCTCATACCTGGACCTTCTAATCCCAAACAAAATATAGATGTCTACTTGCAACCATTGATTGATTATTTGCAACAAGTATGGTCCAACGACATTTTGACCTATGATATATCCACAAAACAAAACTTCATCATGAAAACATGCTTGATATGGACAATTAATGATTTTCCCGCATATGGTATGTTATCTGGATAGGGAACACAAGGTAAGTTGGCATGTCCTCATTGTATGGAAGACACAAAAGCTTTCACTTTGAAATATGGCAGTAAGAATTCTTGCTTTGATTGTCATCGTCGATTCTTGCCAGCTAATCACTCTTTCAGAAGAAGTAAAAGAAATTTTACAAAAAATAGGGATGAGAAAGACGGTCAACCTTACATTTACACAGGGCAAGAGGTATCGGAGGTGGTGAATAATTTTCCAAAAGTGACTGAAATTGGTTGGAAAAAGAAATTGAACGGGTATGGAGTAGGTCATAATTGGAAAAAACGAAGTATTTTTTGGGATCTTCCATATTGGAAGGATAACTTGTTAAGGCACAACCTCGATGTGATGCACATAGAGAAAAATGTCTTCGATAATATATTTAACACTGTTATGAATATTAAAGGTAAAACAAAGGATAATGAAAAGGAGAGAAAAGACTTGTCTTTATTATGCTTTCGCGGGGACTTGGAGATGCAAGCCTTACCTAACGGAAAGATGGGTAAACCAAAGGCAAATTACACTTTGACATCATCAGATGCCAAGATGGTTTGTAAATGGCTTAAGGAATTGAGAATGTCTTATGGCTACGCTTCAAACCTTGCTAGGTATGCCGATGTTGAGAAGGGTACGATACATGGGATGAAGAGCCATGACTGTCATGTTTTCATGGAATGTTTACTCTTAATTGCATTTCATTCCTTGCCAGAATTTGTTTGGAAACCATTAACTGAGCTAAGTCGATTCTTCAAGGATCTTTGTTGCAATACATTGAGGTTGGGCGACTTAGTTAAGTTGAATGATAACATTTCAATTATCATATGCAAGTTAGAAAGGATTTTTCCACCAGGTTTCTTCGACTCAATGGAGCATCTTCTAATCCATCTTTCCAATGAAGCAATGTTAGGTGGTCCAGTACATTACCGGTGGATGTATCCATTTGAAAGGTAACTTTTGTGGTTGATTTTTTAACAGATTACATGTTTATTATAACTTACTTAATAGACATTTAGTGATTAAATGTGCAGATGTATGAGAGTCTCAAAGCGAGCAATGACAAACAAAGCTAGGGTTGAAGGCTCCATATGCGCCGACTATATACAACGCGATACAACTTATTTTTGTTCTCATTATTTCAAGTCATTCAATTTGTTGTCAACCACAAATTTAAGTAATAATCGTCATTTAGAATGTGATGATCTCCAACATTCACTATCCATCTTGCTTAAACGAGGTTGACCTAGTGGAAAGTCTGGAACACATTATCTAACAGATAACGAATGGAAATCGACTCAAGTACACGTCTTGATTAATTGTGATGAAATCAAACCATATCTTGAGTAAGTGTTCATCATAATGCGTGGAAAATTATATTGATGCAAATCATAATACGTATTTACTTATGAACTATGTGATTGTTGACAGCATATTCTTGGAGAATCACTCAATCAATGAAGAAGACGCATCTAGACATATACATGCAGAGTTTCCCATATGGTTGAAAACATATGTAAATAACGAGGCAAATGAAGTGACCAACAAAGACATAATAGCACTATCTCGTGATCCTTCATCAATGGCAATATCTTGGAACATTTACTTTGTTAATGGTTACACATTTCACACTAAGGCCTACAACATTAATAAAAAGACAATCAATAGTGGGGTGCATGTAAGAGGTCTTACTGAAGGAGCAGAATATGATTACTATGGAACGATCAACTATATCATAGAACTAGATTACTTTGGTCTGAAGAACAAGGTTGCATTATTTTATTGTGAATGGTTTGACCCAACAAAAAATAGGGGTACAAAGATTCATCCACAATATCAAATTGTTGATATTAAGATGGATAAACGTTATCGTCTTTATGATCCTTTCATCCTGGTGCAAAAAACAAGACAAATGTATTATGTCCCCTATCCATAAATGTGTAGAGATAAGCGTGGATGGTGTGTGGTAATTAGCACAAAACCAAGGGGTCGCGTGGAGATTGACAACATAGAGAATGAAATGCCTTATCAGTCTGATGGGATGTCACATGTTCTACTAATTGCAGAAATAGAATTAATATCTTGTTTACGTGACAACTCACAAGTAGATGTGTTCGAAGAGATTTTTGATTGAAGATTGTAGTGAAGGGAGAAAGGATAGTGATCGAACATATTACAATAGTATTTTGTATTGCACAATATTAGAGTTTATTTTATGTATTTTATATTGCACTGTTCATTTTGTACTTAAGCAAGTTGATGATTCGGATAAATTGTTTACTTTGTGTATTTTGTATTTTGATAAATTGTATTATGTATTTTGTATTATGTACTTTGATAAATTGTCTACTTAAGCAACTTGTATTTTGATAAATTGTATTATGTATTTTGTATTGCACTGTTTATTTGGTACTTAAGTGACATTTTTTATTTACTCTTTTTTACTTTATGACAACAAATGACTAACAAAGGTGACGGTGATAAAGAAAATGCTTATCCTACTAGGGGTAAATCAAAGATGTTGCGACCGGGTAGACTTAATGAGCAGCGGGATGTCATACGTCGCAACTTGTCTACTACTAGGCCACTTCATGGTTCGTCTCCAGCCCCGTCTTAGCCTCCAGCTAAGATTGTAGCACCTGCTGATACTATAACACCACCATCCCACCCGACACCATCTCCCATCCATGCCTCAACCCCTGAGGTATTTCTCTCTATGCCGACTCCATGTTTAAGTATTCATACCATGGGTGCCTCTTCACAACATTCCCCACATGAGACTTTGGTAGAGAAGAATGTGGAACAAACTTCCGATGATCATGAGGATAGGGTGGAAATTGGGGACCACAACTAAGAGGATATGGAGGTGGGTCAAGGGAACGTTCCTCCTATCGTGCCTGTGAGAGATGATAATGGAAAAGTCATTATACGACCTTATGGTAAAGGGTAAGTTACAACAATTGTTTATTTTCTTAATACTAGAAGCATAAGTATAGACACATATTATTTACTTAATACTTTATTTCTTCAATACATTAATGCAGACTCACTCCTAGCAACGCAGTTGCAGATGCCATTAGGTATGCCATACAAAAACAATTTCGTGAGCCTATCTATGGTTGGAGTGCAACCACTGGCATAATTAGACAAGATTGATTTGAAAAGTTTGTGGTAAGCCTTTGAATATAATTATATGTTCAATTCATTTTTCTAGCATATATAGGAAGAATTGTGTTATCTGTTTTGTTGATAGTAGTTAGTACATATATACTATTTGTTATTCCCATGAGAAGGTGTTGTGGGATCCTTGTCATAATGATATTGTGAAACGTCTGTTTGAACAAAAGGCCGCTAAAAAGACTATCAGATATGCTTACAAAGGTGAGGAAAAAAGGGACTCTACCCAGTTGGATAGGTGAGGACGCTTGGACTGGTGTTCAAGCATATTGGGAAGGTACATCATTCAAGAACATCTCCAACCAAAATAAGACCAATCGAGCTTCAGCAAGAGGCGGGGTTGTCCACACCTCAGGCCGCAAAGCTCATATTGATATTGCGATTGAGCTTGTATGTATTAAATTTAAATTTACCTAAAATTAATACAATTTAATGTTATGATATCTAATTTTGAGTTGTGATCCAATAATCTTGATTTTATTTGTAGAGCAATAACCTTCAAATAGATTTACTTCCAGATGAGTTATTTTTGACAACCCACAAGAGGAAAAATGGTGTTTGGGTTGATAGTCGCGCAAAATCTACCTATGTATGTTCTTTCTTTATGTAAATTCTTTATTCAAATTATTTATATTACAAATCAACCAAAAAATAATATGATCTCATTTATACCAAGAGTCCTAGAAGAGCAATCCCTTTATTATACACATATTGATTAAGTTAGTATGTTATCTATATCTTGATTTGTTTGTTTATTTTATTTTAGAAATTTGATCATATGTTACGTTATTAATTTATTCCATTTATCCGGGAACATTTAAAAAAAATGGAAGAAGTACAAACACAACTTGGCGAAACAAGTGAATAAAGTTCTAAAGAGGTAGATGGAGGGACAATACTTAAGATATCGACTGAATCTGCAGGGGGTCGCACTCGTGGTCGAGTTTATGGTACGGGAGACTTGTCTATTAACGTCCGACAGGGGTGTGTATCGCTTACACAACATTCCTTGAACCCATCTAATTCTATGACTGGAATGTCTTTAGAAGCGGAGAGGGCAACTAGAATTAGAGCTGAACAAATTGCTCAGGATGCAGTGGCCCAAGCTCAAGTGGCTACCAATGTCGCCGAAGAGGCTAGGGAGCGTTCAAAGAAGTTAGAGAATGATTTTGATGCATTAAAGCATTTTTTTGGAGATAAAATTGACGTTTTGCACCGTCAATCAGTTGGTGGATCATCTACTGCGAGTTATCCTCCTTCCCATCCTCATTACGATCATAATTTGGACGACCTGTCGCTGGACAAACCTTAATGTCATAGTTATGCTTACTTTTTGTAGTAATTGGTTGACAATTATGTATTAAGTAACTTTGTTAAAGTTGTTATTCAATACTATCTTGTTATTTTGTAGTTTCAGAACACATGATACTTTGTTAAGTTATTTAATACTCTGGTGCATTTGTTATGTTGTCAATGCAATGACTTTTAATGTTTCTTAGTTATCAACTATATTATAAAAAAAAAATTAAGCAGGGGCTAAAAAATTAAAAACTAAATAAATTTGAAATTAGCGTCGGCCACTCCGACGCTACATTATAAATAGAGTTGACTTTTATTCTAACTTTAGCGTCGGTCAGTCGACGCTAAATATTTTGTTGACGTTAGCGTTGGCCCTCCGACGCAACTATTTTTTCCCCAGTTGACGTGGCAACTGACTTTTTAGCGTCGGATGTTTCAATTTTATAGATAGTGTCGGTGTAGCATAGGTCTGGCCGACGCTAATATAGCGTCGGATGGACGCTAGTCATTAGCTTCGACCGTTTTAGTCTAGGTCCGACACCGACTTTAAATCACCATTAGCGTCGGCTTTTGGCCTATTAGAGTCAACTTTGAGCCGATGCCAAATCCTGTTTTTCTAGTAGTGAATGTTATCCTTTTTTTTTTACAAAAATTCATCAAAATTTTCAAATAAAACCCATAAAATTAATTATCATCTTCAATATAATACAAATTTCATCAAATTCATAACTAAAATCTTTAAATAAACTTATTTTCATTCTTTATTTGATGAATTTGATGTTGTTGGGGATGAAAATATGAGTTTATTTGAATATTTGAGTTATGCATTTGATGAAATTTGTATTATAGTGAAGATGATAATTTTATGGATTTTGTTTGAAAATTATGATGAATTTTTTGAAGTTTTGTAAAAAAAAGGAGGATAACATTGTTGATATTTTAAAACATAAAAAATTAAATTATCACTTAAAATTAAAATAAATTAAGGAATTGTAGGTACTCTTTAATCTATAAATTATTTTAAATAAAAATATTATTGGAGATTTTGACGTGGGACTTCTCCATACAAAACTCTGTCTCTCCCTATATTGTTTTCTAAGTTGTGAAACAAATTGTGGTCCTTCTCCTTAAAAGTATACACCCATAAATCGGTGTTGGAGAAAAGAATAGGCCACCGCCTTCTAAAAATAAAGCCTGGTTATTTTTCCTCTTCGGCTAATAAATAGATAATTTAGAGCCATTTTTTTAATTTGAAATTACAATTTTAAATTATTTTATTATCTTTGTTTATTTAAATAAGTAATTTGGTACACATATTTTTTTTTCGTGTTTTATTTACGATTTCATCGTCTAAATGTGACGTTGGTTTGTTCGTTATGATATGATGTTTTTTTTCCCTTCATATTGGTGCAGTATTTATGGAGGGAAATGAATTGTTTTGTTTGTACTATATTTTGAACAAATAATTTATTATGGCTGTCACTAAATTCAATACTCTCAGTCTTATAAATGACTTATTAACACGTGGTGAAATTGATTATGTTAAAGACTACTAATAGTTGATATGAATGAACGTTGTCAAATACTTATTTTTTTTAAAGGTGTATGATGTTAAAGATTGTGAATCTCGTATTATTCTTGACAATTGACTAGTGAAAGACATTAGTTTCGTCGTAAGAACGGGTCCACCAAACTTCCCTCACATCTCTCTATTTTCTATCTCTTTCACCAATTCTTTCTCATTCTATCTTAGTTTCTCCATCTTAATATTTTTTCAGTCTATCTCTCTCATTTGGAGAGAACCATTCCCATAAATATGATTGTCTAAATGTGTAAATTCTTTTAATATTTGGTGTATATGTATTAAGTTAAATTCTAGTAATTATAGATATGGATGTACTCCAGTCATTCACTATTATAAAAAATTAATTACTTTTACAGATATTAAAAAATCAATTAATAACATTTTTCTAACTTTTATGCAAAAAGTAATTTAAGTTTAATAAATTATCCATTTCAATGTCAAAAAAACTAAACTACCAATATTACATGTTTTATTATAGTTAGGGATATGATTAGTGATTACTAGCATTTTGTTCGTTGTGTACGATTCCTAGTATGAGAAATCCTAAAAAACACTCCTTATGATACATTTTTAACATATTTTTTTATATTGATATGAAATGAATTAAAATTATTTGATGTCATTTTTTTATTTATAACAGTGATTAGAGAAAATAGTAAGTAGTAACTATGTAGTTCAAAAAAATTATCTTCTCAAAAATAAAAATTTATAAAATAAATAAATTAATAATTAATATTATAATTACTTATAATTAATAATATATGTATATATAATTTCAAATATTAATTAAAATAAAAATTTATAAAATAAATAAATAATTAATATTATAATTATATATAATTAATAATATATATACATAATATCAATCATTTATATCATTTATTTGATGATCAAAATTATAATATTTATGATCTAATTTTCTAAAGAGACTTGTTGATGAACCGAATCCCAAAAATTTACCCAACAAAACCAAATAAATTTAAGGAAGAAGGGGGAGAAGAGTATGTGGTAGGCTGTGCCTTGCATGACTGACACACATGACGTGTTTCTTCTGCTCACTGTTCTATGCTAATACAACACCTTCCACTTTTCCTTCCTCTAACTTCTTCATTCTTAACAACAACAACAATGTTTTTTTCTCAACCCTTTAGTTCTTCTCCCACATTCCCCCTTAGATTTAGATGCACCACCTTCAAACTCAACAAACCTTTCACCGTTGTTGCTTCTGATCGCTTCCCTCCTTTTCTTCCCAACGAAATCCACACCGTCAAAGACCCCTTTGCTCGAAAATTCGCAATGCGGATTCAAAGATTACCTGTTCCTGTAATAAACTATTACACTC
>NC_021161.2:12051921-12060067 GCF_000331145.2 Cicer arietinum | reverse complement strand
ACTCTTTCTTTCTCTCTCTCTCTGTTTTTTTTATTGAAAATAAAAAATTACGACATTACACAAAAATACTAATGTTAACAAATTCATTGTGTAAAGTTTCATGAGTACGGAGTATAAATGAAAGTTAATAGTCAACTACTTGTTAAGTTCACTTCGTTGTTACTACATTTATGTTCTACTTGTTTTTTTTTTGCTTTCTTTTAATTTATTTAATTTTATTCTTCAAATGGTGAGGGTATCTTTGGTGTCAAAATAATCTTGCAACATTATTTGGGGGATTTAGAAACCTGGAAATTTGTTGAATCTGTAATTGGGTACTTTTTTTTTTGTTTTGTTGCTAAATGTTTGGCTATTGTGTTGATTTTGTTTGGTTGTGGTGGTTGTTGTTGTTATTTATTGTGGGCCTTTAGATACAGTTCTTCCAAAAACTTTACCAATTATAATGAGAAACTTTGGTGGTTTCTTCTCTGTCCAATGATGTCAAAAGCCCCCAAATTGTGTCTGGGTTTGCCAAAACATGTCAGGATTGGGCAATCTAGACGTGTTTTGGGGGCTTTTGGGAACATCGGAGAAAAAAGAAACCACCAAATTTTTTGTGGTTCTAAAATGTGTCTTGGACTAGTGGTTGTAAGGTCAATTCGAGATATTCTGGGCTGACCTGGTGCTCTCGGGTCCGATTCTCAGGGTCAGCGGCAGCCCCTCACTGCTATAGTGATTGTTGAAAGTTTTGCAATACACTGGATCTTGGATATAAACAAAAAGAATGTTTCTTGTAAAATTTGTTGTAAGCTATTCTTAGTTCAACTGTACTACAATGGTTGGTGGAATTAATATACACAATTAACAAAATTACTTTTTCTTTTGGAGGAATGGTCTTCATTTCACTCTCTGAGATCTCTAAACTGATTCTGTGTGCATTATTTGATAATTTTAGTAAAGGCTTGCAGCTAGTTATATTTTCATAACCCTGTTGATGTGTAATTTTCTCTTCCTGTTGTACATTTGTGAACTCATTTTCAACGTGTTTTGCAAGAAAATCAGTTCATCTGCCAATTTTATTTGGAATAGCAATCACTGCTTTGTTGTTCATTTGAAAAAATTGTTTCAATTGTGCTTATGGTAAGAATAGGTTTTCCTCATAACTAACTTTTGTAGTTAATAAATGTCTGATTTGTTCCATTGATATAATTAGGTTAGCTTTGCAGAAAATTCCATCATGAGCAGTTGTGTGAAACCACTGGTGCAGAGCAAGGAACCTCCGATCGTTCTTCTACATGGTTTTGATAGGTGATCAAATTTTGCAACAGAAAAAATAAGTTTAAATACATTTTATGCTCAAATTGATCCTGAATTTCATGTCTGTCTTATCATTCAGTTCATGTTTAGAATGGAGATACGGATATCCATTGCTTGAAGAAGCTGGTTTCGAGACTTGGGCGATTGACATTCTTGGTTGGGGTTTCTGTGATTTAGGTTTGTTTTAATTTATTTGCATCTTGTTCCTTGTTTCTTTTTGTGAGGTTTTTTTTCCTTCATGTTTTCATATCTAATTTTTCTTTTATACATCAGCTAATCTTCCTCCTTGTGACGTTGTATCAAAGCGCAATCACTTCTATCAGGTTCTTATGTGTTATTTTACTTACATGCATCTCTTGTAAGTTGTATCCCTGTGTGTTTATCAAACCTTGTATCAAACTATGTTGATTGAGGTAACTTATCAGTTAAACTATGTTCATAAACTATCATCTGAAGAATTAGCTGTCTTTACCGATCGTCAATTTCTTTCAAAAATTCGTATTTTCCTTCCAATGTTGCACACTGTGTTGAGGGTGAGTTGTATTTATCTATAACAGTTTTGGAAGTCCTACATCAGAAGGCCAATGATATTGGTTGGACCAAGTCTTGGCTCCGCCGTTGCCATTGACTTCACGGTCAATTTTCCAGAAGCTGTATGTGCCATCCAATAATTTAATAAGATTCTTTATTAAAAAAAGAGTTCATCATATGACTCTGGTGTGCTCTAGTCATTTATTTGCAGTTCATCTTTTCAGGTAGATAAACTTATTTTGATTGATGCTAGTGTATATTCAAAGGGGACTGGAAACTTAGCAACTTTACCTAGATCGGTAGCCTATGCCGGAGTAAATATCTCTCCATCGTACTAAAACCTTAATCCCATATTGTTAATCATATCATTATAACTCACTGCCGACACTATTCCGAATCAGGTATCTTTATTGAAGAGCCTTCCATTACGCTTATATGCCAATTACTTGACCTTCACTAACATGTCCTTACGCACCATCCTTGACGGGACTAATGTAAGTTTCACTATCCTTAAATTTACTACTTTTCATATATTTTTTACATTTTTTTCTTCATTTTGTGCCATTTGGAACATGTTCGGCGTTCACTTTGATATTACAAAAGTTCCCTAATGTCTATCCAATGTTTCAAGAATATAGAGTTCTAACAGTTTTTATATATCATATTTATAGGTGGGCCGCTTGCATTGCCTATTGCCTTGGTGGGATGATGCTACCGTTGATTTCATGACTAGTGGTGGTTACAATGTTTCTTCCCTAATAAGAAAGGTATGAAACACATATATATATATATATATATATATATATATATATATATATATGTTAGTTTTATGGAGTTTGGGGTGCATCCCTTTTGAAACAGATGAATACTTTGAAATATGATTTCTCTTATCGGACCTTCTCCAAGGGGTAATATGACAGTAGTTACATGCTTGTCAACTGGTTGTCAATTTTGCCTCAGAAAATATCATATGTAACCGGAAACATCATATTTGTTAATTGTACTGTCCTTAGTTCTGTAATTGTCTAATCAATGCAGCCGACCCTACCTAGTAAGATAAGGCTTACTTGTTGTTATGTTTTAATTCTTAATGTAATCAAAATGCTCCTTTTTGTTAGTATCATCGGGCTTTTGCTTTTTCATTAGTTTGGCTCTATATACATTGCAAGAAAAATGCTTATGAATTTTTCAATCATATCCATGGTCAATAGTATATGAAACTTGGATATAAGTGCACTAGTTGTCGGTTTGTTTGAGAATCTGATATTCAATCCAACATATAATTGAAATTCCATGCATTTTCCCCCAAAGCAACCGAGGGGCTTCTTTCTGTGAGATCGATATTAGAGGTTCCAGAATGTAATGCAAAGAACCCATGACATGTCTTGAAATTGCATGGTAGTGTTTCTATCTGTGTTTTGTTTCTTGATTTAAGTTATACGCACGCTAGGAAAACAATATATTTGTATGATTAGGCCGCACCTTAGATATTATTTTATTTCCAGAAGCTTGATTTCCTTTACAATAAGATGTTTTGAAATTGTTAAACAGGTAAAGCAGAAAACCCTGATAATATGGGGTGAAAATGACCGCATCATCAACAATAAACTTGCAGTGGTTAGTTATCATGTAGCACTACTTTTTCCCTTTATTGAACAATATTTGATGCTAATAACTGCAACTGAGGTGGACACTTTTAAACTCTTATTGTTGCAGCAACTACACTGTGAATTACCTGATGCAATTCTACGCCAAATACCCGACTGTGGACATATTCCTCATTTGGAAAGACCAGATTCTACAATCAAATTAATTGTTGAATTTATTCAGACAGAGAACAAGAAATTAAGTCAATGTGTTTCACAAGTAAGGCAAGTAAGCAGTTAATATTTAGTCAAGCTGCAAGTGATAGAGAGCTAAACAAGTTTTTCGAATGCTCCTTCGCTAATTAGAGTTTTAGACGAAGATATAAGCAATGTAGCTGCTGCAGTGGCATAATAAGTTTTAGAGGAAGAAAGAAACAATGTGTGTTGCAGTAGTTGCCTAATATTGTTAAGTAAAAAGCCTTTCTCATATTATATATCGTTTATTTTGTAAGTTAATGTTTTAGTTGTTGGCTCAAAAAATGTCAAATGTAACTCTCCTTTGGATGTTGAATTATGTTTTCAGTGAATAATGTTCTTCACTGTCATCTTTCTAAGTAGCATTTTAGTTTCTAAAAAAAACTCTAAATTTAATGTGTAGTAGATGAGATTAAAATGTAATTTTCACTGTTATAAACAAACACCAATCAGCTTTGGCTTTACCTAGAAATGTCTAAAATTAATGTCTAGCCTATTTTATCTACTAATCAAGCTTAATTTAACCTTAAACAATTGGGTCTAATATGATTATTTTATCATGCAACCAAAATTCAACTATGGTGAGATAAGGCTTGATTTTTATGTGACAACTTTCCATGTTGAGTGCAAAATTACAATGCTTTTGTAAATTTATCTAGGAGTGTCAATATCCTGTGAAGCAGCAACCCTCATACATAAGTTTGTGGTGGTGCCAAAATGATGTTAGGCCTCTTATTACAAAAGTTTATAAGGGGAATAAGAAACTGACTTGTGGACTTCTGGTCAGTTTAGGTATTTAGGGTTTTGATGTAAGTCAAAACTAGGATTAGTCTAGATATTTTGTGCTCAACATCTAGTAAAGGTCTTGAATCAGAAGAAAAAAAATTCGAAACTTTTTATTTTTCATTTTTTTTATATTTTTTTTATCATGTCTAACATTAGGTGTATGTTAGAAATTTTTTAAAAATTATGAAAATACAATCAAACCATTTTTAAGCCAATTTTGCATTTCTAAATTGATTCACTTGCACTTAGTATTAGTTAATCGTAACATTATATTATTATAAATATTTGATTTGAATTACAACTATCTATAATATTTGATTTATATTAATATGACAATAAAATCATAACAATTAAAAACTTTTTTTATTCCTCACATACATCTCATAAATATACTTAAAATAATTATTATTTTGCTTTCTATAAATATATTTACAAACAAAAAAACTTTTTTAAAAAATTTATTTTCGAAGCACATGTATAATTTTAGTTTAAGTGCAATTTCAGTCTTTTTATTTTCATCAATTTATAAAATTGATCTTATTTTAAAAGTTGACAGATTCGGTGTCTTTATTAAATTTCTGATGTATATGAATAATTGTGTGAAAAAAGAATAAAAGAAACGGGCCCACATCACGAATGTTCACGACTTTCACAAATAAAAGATAAAACACGTTTTTATATCCTCTATAAAAGAACACTTTTTATAACCATAAACAAAAACTATGCTGACCCGTGCTCCACGAGAGGTGATACGGGCTCTTTTAAACCATGCACCGTGTTTCCATTCTCTAGGAAGTAGGAACCACTTGTGTAGGCAATAAAATGAACAAGTGGCAGAAATTGCATGTCTTCAAATGGGTTCATTATTAAAAAACTGAAAATACTAAGTAGTGTTCGTGAAACAATACTTTAAAATTAATTGAACTTATAAGGTATTTTGTTAGTTTGGAAGAGTCAGAGTAATAAAGATGTAATAAGTTTTTTTTTTTTTTTCTGGTTTTAGAAGAGATGACGAATTGGAATTTGTGACAAGAAGTTTAACTTAACTTATTTATAATATGTATTAAAACTTAAAGATAGTTTATTTTTTTTTTAATAAAATTAATAATTAATTATTAATATTGACTATTATAAAAAAATAATTGAAAATATTTATATTAAAAAGTGTATGACATGTATTCATATTTTAATTCAGGGCATTGCATGTAATATGAATTTATTGCAAGCATGCACTTTTTTTTTTTTGGACATCAAGCATGCACTTGTTAATGCCACTATAAATATCTATTTTATATTTACAATTTAATTATATTTTATATTTATAATTATATTTAATTATATTTTTGTCCTCCTATTTTTTTAAATGATCCTCTTTTTTAAAAATTAAATAGTTTTAATATGTTTTTTTTGAATTTTTTGGATTTTTAATTAAAAATTACGATGTGATATGATACGATAACTTTGACGGATTAATATCAATGAAATTATAATAAAAACTTTTAAAAATTCTACTTTCAATTTTTAAAATTATTCATTTTCTTAATTTAATTAATAAGATATAAATAACTAATGCATTTAGATGACTCTACATCACGATATTGTATGTCAAGTCATTTAAAATATGTTAAATCACAACTTTTTTAGTTAAAAATCTGAAAGAGAAACAAAAACTATTGAATTTTAAAATAAGGAGATCAATTTGATGGATAAGTGAAAATACAAGGACAAGTTAAACCTATATTCATTTGCGTTTATAAAATTAGTAGATGATAAATGTGGAAAATCATCTACGAGCATGGAAAAATGAAAAATCAAATATTAAATTATAATTAAATAGTAAAATGATAAAAATTAGGTTTAATTGTAGTTTTAGTTCCTCTATTTTAGCTGAATCACGAAAGTAGTCCCCTCATTTTATTTATCCCCTGTTATGGTCCCCCAAACAGAATTTTGGTCCTAAACTTGACGAAATGTCATTTTTTAAGCCACACCACACCATTTATGATCATAGATTTCAAGTACAATTGTTGCACTACGAGATCTTGAAGCATTATATGATTTAAATAAATACAAAAAAAGAATAAAATTTCATCAAATTTTGGATCAAAATTCTGTTTGAGGGACCAAAATTGGGAATAAATAAAATAGGAATGACTACTTTTGCGATTCAGCTAAAACAGAGGATCAAAACTGTAATTAAACCTAAAAATTAGAAGATCATGTGTTAAAACTTTCCCTAAATGTTAGTATTTATAAAATGGTAGTATTTGACAATAAAAAAAAAAAGTGTAGGTATGATTTTTGAGGTATACTCTAGAATATTCAATTTTGTAAACGAGAGATATCCACTCAAATGAAACATAACCTATCGCTGACCGGCTGAGCTTAGACTTGAGTTGTGTGGTATATTATTTTAATAAAAAAATTATTTATTTTTATTGCATTCTCAACAATTTTTTTTTTTGCATGCGCCCTCTCCACTTAGAGTGGGTTTTCTATTCTTGATTGTACCATTTTCCTGATCAAAACCACTTATGCGTATTTTGCACAAGCCCGTTATGGATTTTCTTTAAAAATAGGGACTCTATTCACACCAAAACTCAACTCATTTATAAGTTTTCTCTCTTCTCTCTCATTTGATCAATACATTTTTGAGCTACTTCTTTCCTCAATATAGTTTGTAATTGATCTGTTTTATCCTAAGAATTTTGTGATTGATAGTCTACTTACACAATTTTAAATAATATCACAAAACGTCTTATAAAAATGATCTAATTTATAATTCAATCTAGTAATATCTTCAATGGCTGAAACTTGATTTGTCAAAAATTAGTTTTTGACCCAGTCTCTTGAAAAGTGAAAATGATGCCTCTAATTCTATCAATAGTTCAAAAAAGAAAGTCCAGTAGACACCCAAATACTGAATTCACTTTATGAACGAAAGAAGTGGAGAAAGAGATATAATAGAGCTATAAAAAAATTATAAAAATTGATAGTTCAACGTTAAAAGAAAAAGTTTAAAGGTAAGGTCATGGATAAACTCAGATAATATATGAGGTTGCTAAAGGTTCAACTAATTTTATAAAAAAAAAATATTGTAAAAAAAAACTAATTTAAAAATATTGCATCTCATTCTGATAGATAATATACATATCAAAAAGTGAGCAGCCACCAGGTTCTATGCCCTCTTCATTACTCATTAGTAGTCATCATTATATTCACCACTTAAAAGGAACCAAATTCTCTACTTTTTCCCCTTTGCACATAGAAGGAACAAAACAAAAGCAAAAAGAACAGAAGACCAAAGTGGGGTTTGCTTCTGGATGATTCCAAGTGATGAAATTACAAGAACACCCATCATGTAGTGGCAAAATCTCATCCACACAACAAACCGCCCACAAGTTTTGCCTACAATTTTACCATTTAGTCCCTCACAATTAGTAGCCTTAAAGTAAAAAAAAGGGATAGTAATAACACACAAGTGCCTTTAGATTGAACCACTCCATTAGAATCACTTAATCCACCAGTACCAGTTGATGATGCTGGACTAATTCCAAACACATTAGGACCACCTGTTGTTGTGCCAGTTCCTGTACCTGTACCTGTACCTGTTCCTGTACCTGTTCCTGTTCCTGTTCCTGTTCCAATACCTGTTCCGGTGCTTGTTCCTGGTGTTGTACTTGAGGGAGTGG
>NC_021161.2:12040603-12051905 GCF_000331145.2 Cicer arietinum | reverse complement strand
CTGCTGGTGTGTTGGTTGTTGGTGTTGTGGTTGTACCTCCTGTATTGCTGCATTTTGAAGACAAATCTAATCAACAAGTGATATGATTTTCATATTGACTAATACTATATACTAATTGTAAATATTATATAATTAAATATAATTTTCATATTCACTACAACAACATGCTTGAGAAAATAAACCAATTTAATAATTAGATTGTGTTTGATATCACTGTGATTTTGCAAAGCTACAAGTTACATTTTTTGTTAAATCACAATAACTCATTGTAATTCTAACAACATTGTGATTCTAACAACTTCACTCTGACACTAAACATAGTTTTCCCCAAAAATAAGGTATTGTTCATTGGCATGATTTGACACATCTGAGGAATATTACGGAGCTCAAAGGTTTTGATCATTGCTACTTACAAATTCTCCATCCCTCTAACAAACTAATCACTTATATTTGTCTATTAAAAAAAAATCAAATTTGTCTTTTATAAAAAAAAAATTAGAGACATTTTAGTACTCATAAGTCATAACTTAAGAGATTATTTTAACCAACGTTTAAAATTTTAGACAAGAAACATTTTTACTTATTATGTATTAGAATTAACTTTACTTTATTATATTATATATGATCACAGATCCAGGAATAAAAATATGAAGAGGACAATAATAATTAAAGTGTGAAACATCCTACTCATGACAGCTAATGTTGAACAAAACAGCAATCATGCCATGGCTTGAATGTAAATCTTGTCTAGTGGAGGTGGATACATCAACCCAAAGAAAATGGCTTTTTGGCTAATGTAAACTGAAAAGTATTACCAAAAAGGCAACAGAAAAAATATAAAAAACAAAATACATGTTCCTACAAAATCAAGCCAAACTTAAGCAAAGTTAAATCTAAAAAATAAACACATTTAAGAAAACCCAAACATACTTGGCTTCATAAAAAGATGATTTCTAAAACAGAACACATCATAAATTAACATAATTTTCTATAATTGGAATATGGTCTAACACATTGTGGTAAAAATCCAACCCAACAACTTAAAATTAACAAAAAAATCCTTGACTTTCAGAATTAATTAGGCCAAATCACTAGATTAATAGATAAAAACAAAACAGCAAGATCCATTGATCATAAGCATACCTTGAGGGAAAAACACAAGTAGATACTGCAGCTATAGATAAAAAAGATAATCACAAAAAAAGAGAGAAACAAAGTCAGTACTTATTTAGACAAAAAAGTGATTTTTAGACAAAAAATTGAAGGAGTCAAGAAAGTAGAGGATATTTACTAGAAGGTGGAGTTGGACTAGTTGTAGCACAACCAGAAAAATCACAGCTTCCCTGAACTTGACCCTTTTTCTGAAAATAACTATTAACAGCATAATTGCAATGATCCTTCACAGTATTGGGTTGAAAACATGCTCCATTTTGAGTAATAGGTGTACAATCAGCTCCAGCACCACAAGCATAATCTATTGCCTTCTGAAGACTTGCATCACCCACACCATCTTTACACACACAGTAAAGAGCACCACCTATTGAAAAAAATTAATTATTAATTAATTAATAGAACCTTAGATCATAAAAATTCCAATATTTTCTTCAAAAAAATAATAAAAAATAGTTTAATTAAATTACCACCAAAAAAATCTAAAATTTAAAAGCAAAAGAAAAGGAAAAAAGGGAAACTTTTTGAAGAAAATAAATTTAACCATTTTAAGGATTATGTGACATAATCAAATCAAAAGCAAGAAAATAAAAAGTGATGAGTTGGATTCTCATGATAAAAAGCCTTGTTTAACTATATGTAAGAACAATGATACAAACACAACCAAATTTAGTTGCTTACTTGAAGAGCCAGTCAGGGCTAGGAAAAGCACAAAATAACCCAGAAGAGCCATGATTAATGATTATGATGATGTTACAAGAGAAATAAATTATTTGATGGAAATTGGATCAAGTTTAGAAGGGTATTCCAATATGTGGCAGAGAGAAAGAGAGAGAAAATAACAAAAAACAGGTTAGACTTGGAGAATGGAGATTTTTGGAGGATTTGGACAAGAGATAGTGGGAAGTTGTGTCTTGTATTATTTTCAGGTACTCTTATGTGTGTAACGTTATGTACCATAGTACAAATTATGAATTAATAATTAGTAAGCCAATTAATTAAAGAAAGTAGCTTCATGTAGATTTAGGAGCTACTGGTCTGAAATTTGATTTAATTTAAATTTAGTTTAAATACGTAATTTTTTTTTATATTATTTATATTTATATTTTATTTTAAAAAAATAAATATTCTTCTTATTTATATTTTATTTCAAAAAATTAAGATTTTTTTGAATTGTATTCATGTAATTGGAATTTATAATTGTTGATTAAGATTAGATGATTTGTATTTAATATTTTAAAATATTAAATTAAAATTTGTAATTTTTAGACACTTAATTATAATCAAACGAGAGTAGATAATTGAATTTTATAAATTTAATACTAGAGAGTATAAAATTTGGATATGACATTATAATATTTGTTTCTACAATTTTAAAAGATACTCATACTGAGGTATGTACGCATGAGTGTCAATCTTAATTCTCTTATATATATTGTCTAAATACTAAGTACTCATAATCATATCCGTCGCTCGCATTTGAACTAAAATATATTATTAAATTATAAAATATCATCATTTTTAATACATTAAAAAAATATTTAAAGTTTTTTAATATTAAATCATAAAATATCAATACCATTTGTGATTGTATTTATATATTTATATTAGTATTTTAAATATTGTTAGTCATAATAAAACATATATATATTTGTTTACATTTATATTTATATATAATAGCAATGGTAGTAATATAATTAAAAATATATATTATATATGATATATGCGGATGCAGGACGAAATAAATAATATCTTTATCTATATTATATTTATCTATTATTATGAATAATTACTTGTGTATATATTTTTATTTTTAATATAAATTTTTATCTTATTTGTTGTAAATATTTTACAGATACCATAAAAGATAGTTTATCTTTAAATTTTATGTAATAATATTTTTTAAGATAAGAATAAAAAAGTTATAATTCATTTTTTACTATTTATTTTTCAAAGTATAAAATAGAAACTTTATTCCATTTCACTCCGCTTCGTTCTATTTCGCTTTGCTTCGTTCGCTCGTTTTAAAACCCCAACAAATCCTAAGAGAGTGTACCAAGTATTAAAGTTGGTGCTATGTATCATTATAATATTATATATTGTGTACCAAGTATGTATACATAAAAATACGCAGCAGACTATTTTGTCGGTAATGTCAAACGGTTCTAAACTCATGTGGGTAATGGGTTCCTCAGTCTAGGCTGGCTCTGTGTGAAAAGGTAATGGACCACTGCCTTTGGGCTTTGTAGTCGTTGCATTGCATAGGGTATATAGTCTTGTAGATCTTTTCTTATGGAGCAGTGCGTTGGCATTAGAAATGTCTAATACCTTTTGACAACAACAAAAAAAAGAAGAAAGAAATGTTGTTGACAAAAAATTGTCTAATACCTACTACGTGCCTCTAATTAAGCTGTAGTGTGTGTCGTACAACAACAATCAAACACATTATATTACTTCCTTTATTTTATAATAATAAATGTTATTTTCTTAGATCGTAGTGGAACTTGGTTCTAAGAATGTTATGAATTTGATTTTTAATTTTTATTTAATTTTTTTGGTACTTTATTTCTTAGTTTGAATTCCATTTATTATAAATAATTACTTAGTGTACTTTTTTAAGTTTGAATTTCATTTATTATAAATAAAAAATAATAATAATTACTCCACAGATATTAAAAAAAAAATTCTATTGTTACAAAGTAATCCACCTAAGGGCATTTTATAAAAATATTTAAAGTTTCACATATGTATATACTCGATTATGATATGATTTATTATACTAATTATTTAAAATAAATAATATAATTTTAAACAAATGATTGAGGTATCAAATTGTAAAGGAGTTTCTATTTGATCGTATTACATTTAAAATTAATCGATATAACAAAGCTAAAACATCTTTAAATAAATTCCTACCTATGCTTTTCTTTTAGAATAACACTACCTAAGCTAGAACGTCAATAATTAATTATTCGACATGGATTATATATCGATCTCAATTTATTACACTACAACATTTTTTTATTTTAGAAAACAATTAAAAAAAATTATGGTTAAAAACAATAAAATTGTGGCATAAACTTCACAACGGTTTATTCACGAAATGATAATATTTTAGGTTACAATTTTATTATACGCAATGAATAATAACCGTTGTCTATACACTTTCATTAATGTTGTTAGATGCTTTAGACTGCATTTAAAACTGTTGCCTATTGTTTTACTCCAGTTGTCTATTATTTTAATACACAATTTTGTAATTGTTAATACATACTATATTGATTTTTTTTATGGTGATGGAACTATTTGTTTAGGAAATATATTTATTTGGATAATGGTATAAATTTTAATATACTTTATTTCCTATATTTTAATCATGTAGATTGAATTTGTTGTATATTTCATTCATAATTAATATTAGTATAATAAAAAGCAATCTATAAATTGTAAATAACATTATTTTCCAAAATATTAATAATATCATGTCACTCTCCAAAATGACATAAAAAAGTCACTCCTCAAAAATGTAAAAAGATATATGTTTGAAATTAATTTAAGCTAGGATATAAACTTGTAATTATCTTATATGTATCTCCAAAAAACAAAACAAAACAAAATATAATTAAGCCAACTTCAGTCTTCAATCATCTTCCTCATGTTGAGGATCATCTAGATCTTCATCATCTTGAGGATCATTTTCTTTATTTGTAACTTGTAAATATTAAAATAATATATATATTATTGATATGATTAATAGAAATTGAGAAAATGATATTATATCTCATTTATGTAAGAAATTAATATAAGAAACAAAAACAGAATCATCCTTTTATTCTCATATATTCTATTCTTATATATGTTAGATTGAAAACCCCCTATCAACCTCATCCATATGCTATATGGATCAATGCAAGGCTATACACAATACACTAATTTCAAGTAACTATCATCATTAAGTAACATACTAAAGATACAATGAACTATGAACAATTTGTATTAGGTCTTAAAACAAACTACCATGGACATATAATTTCATGAGACAACACATAATTCTGCACACACTTCAACACCCAATTTAGTACAATTGTAATAATAATTTTAGCAGACTACTCAATACAATTCAACAGAACAATTTAGCAAACAATTTCATTAGACAACACATGATTCTGCACACTAATCTGCAGTACAATTTTGCCACAATTCAATATGACAATTTAACAAACAATTTCATGAGACAATACATAATTCTGCACACAATTTTGCAATACAATTCTACACATAATTCAACCGAATAATTTAGAAAAACAATTTCATGAGACAACACACAATTCTGCACACAATTTTGCAGTACAATTCTGCACATACTTCAACAGAACAATTTAGCAAACAATTTCATGAGACAACACATAATTCAACACATTATTTTGTAGTAGAATTCTGCAGATAATTCTACATTATGGTTATACCTTTTGCTTATTAGGAGCACGTGTCGATATCAATGAACATGATGTTGGACTATTATCATTGTGTAAAGCACATCCCGTTACATTATCAACATCTTATTCGCGTCAATGTGGATTTTGTTGCATAAACTTGCATTTTAAAAGTTAGTTAGTTAGTTAAAGTAGCAACTATTTAAACTATTTGATATAAATTTCTAACACCAAGAACATTCTTGAGTGTGACTGATCAATCTTCGTTTACCAAAATATTCTTATTTTAGTCTCTTATTTTCAATTTCAATTTCTTAGTTATACAATTTATTCTAACAATTGGCATCAAGAGCTTGGATTTTAATCCTTGGGAAACACGAGTGCAAGTGTGAGGAATTACCAAAATTAGGAAACACAAAGTGTGAGTGAGGGAAATAAAGGAATCATGAATGCAGGAAGCTTTCCATCAAATCTGTCAGTCCTTGATGGAAAAAATTGGGAGAGGTGGTCTGCATCTATGAGATTATTGTTGGGAGCTCAAGAAGTTTTTGAGATTGTTCAAGATGGCTATGAGAAGCTTAGTGCGAATCCTACAAAAAGACATCTGATAACCTTCAAAGATTACAAGAAAAAAGATTGTAAGACTTTGTTTTACATCCAACAAAGTGTGGATTCAAATAACTTTGAGATGATTTCAAAAGAATCTACATCAAAAGAGCCATGGGAAGATTGGTTAGGAGTGAAGATTTGTTGTAGCATCAAAGGTTTGGATATTTGAACTTCAGAAGTCTCCAAATGCTGCAGAGCAGTGGAATGGTGCTAGGAATTCCATACATTTAGATACCAAAGGAGATATGTAAGGCATGATGTCAAACAAAGCAGCACAAGAAGTCATTCAGAGTAGCACTGCCAACCAGATCTTCAAGAATGATTGAGGTAATTTTTTTGATGTGTGTGGTCCAATTGAAGAAATGTCAATAGGAAGAAATCTTTATTTCGTATTGTTCATTGATGATTTTACAAGAAAAATATGGATTTATCTTATTAAAAGAAAAGGTGAAGTACTTGATGTGTTTAAAAGATTCAAAGTGATGGCAGCAAATCAAAGTGAATGTAGGCTGAAAAAGTAATCAGAACAAATGGAGGAGGTGAGTTCAACTCTCATGAGTTCCATACATTCTATGATGAGGAATGGATGTTACATAAAATAACTGCACCATACACCCCACAAGATAATGAGACTTGTGAAAAAAGGAACAAACCCATCATGAATATGACTAAAAGCACTTTGAAAGGGAAAAAAGTACCTCATAGGTTTTGTGGAGAAGCAACCTCAACAACAGTCTACAAATTGAACAGGTTCCCGACTAAAACACTTGGCAATAGAACACCAAAAGAAGCATGGACAAGGAGGAGACCAATTGTGAGCCACTAAAGGGTGTTTGGCTCACTATACTTTAGGCACGTGCCAACTCAAAACAGAAAGAAAAAAATTGGACGACAGGGATGAACATATGGTACTGTTGGGATATGATTCAACTGGGCGGTGAATGCAGTCAGCTCAAACAGTCCAACCAATAGAGCAGTAGTAGTGGAACTGGATGAGGGTCAGCCACCAAGAACAACAAGTCAACCAGTTCCTGAATCTATAAGAAGGTCTACAAGAGCCAGACAACCTTCAGTCATATTAAATCCATATGAAATAACCTCTGACTCTGTAACACCCCAAATTTTATAACAAACTATTTTATTAATTAAATAGAATTTTAGATAATTAATTTGGTGCTAAAATTATTTTAGAATATATGTTGATTATCTTTAGGATTTTTTTTCTTTATATGTGTATTTTCTATGATGCATTTATTTGTACATATTTGACTAAGTAAGTGATATAAATAACAAATATTATATTTTATTATTTTATATATTTTATATTTTTTTCTTCTATAAATAATAGTATCTTAGTGTACATATTTAAGGTATAAGATTTTAGGTGATTCTACGTGTATACGTGCTTTTGTAGTTAATGCGATATTTTTTTGTATGTTTGACTAATGTCAAGTATGCACATAATTATATTTAATTTTTTTAATAAATATATTCTATTTTAATTATTTATTTTACAAATAATTATTTTGAAGTATTAGTAATATTGCTAATGAGTTTTTTTATTTTCATTCAGTTATAATGGTATGATGATGTATTTTTATGTGATTATTTTGAAAAATGTTATAGTAATATTTATAGTTATTATTTTGAATATGAGAGTTTTGGTTAAAATTAGATTCATCTATGTTAAAGAAAAAAATAATATTATGTTGAAATAAGTGTTTTGGAGAAAAAGTTTTTAGTGTGCATCAATAAAATAAATTATTTATTACGGACTTTTAGAAATACTATAAATTGAATTTTTGGACCAGACGACTCTTTACACCCCTATTTTCTACATCTGCACATTAAATTGGACAGATTGGGCTTTTCTTTTCTACACCTGCGAGTTGTTCATCACACCCCCATTTCTGCCTCTGGACTCCTCTGTGTTGGGCCTTACAGACTGTTTTACTCCTGCACCTGTACATCTGCCATCTACACCCCTTAATCTACAATTAAAAATAAAAAGAACATAAAAACTGCATACAACAGCCGCACCATGACATCAACACCATCTTCCTCTCAAATTCGTCCCAACAATTCCTTGCCATTCTGAAATGATCCCAACCTCTATCCCACACAAAATCGGCCACTAAATCCGTTTTTGACATCAATTTTACTGATCGTGACCCCGTTTAATCAGAAGCAGCTGTGTTTTTTTCTTTGGGTGAGTTGTTTTTGACCGATCCAGATCACCACGTTTGTCGTCTCAAAAAACTGACATCGATTTTGGATTCCCCTCATCGAAACCTTCAAGAAGCACTACTCATTTGTATTTTTCGGTGAAATTGACGTCGGACCCTTCCGGGCGCTCCAACGAGTCGGTGAGACGTTTTCTGCAGTTTTTTTTCTTCGTTTTGACTCCAATTTTGTTCCTAAAATTATTATTAATTATTTAACATTTATTTTTATGCTCCACTTAATTTATCAGTCATGTCTCAACGATTTTGTCAACTCGTTGTTTATTCGGACTTGCTCGTTGGACGTTGTCGATCTGCAGTTGAAAATTCTCATTGATTTCTAGGTTTGATAAAGCGTCGAAATAAGTTAAGGGGTGAGAGAGCGTTTAAATTCATGAGTATAATATATTGTGAGATGAACGGGAAAACCGTATTTCCCAACGATTCATCCGGGGCTCGCTACGTACGGCAGTAGCCCTTTGAGTGATAAATTAATTAATAAACAAAATGGAAATTGTGAGATTAAAATTTGGAATAGAATATTTATAAGATGTTGATTGATTTAATTTCGTTAAATGTGTGATATTTGATATTATTGAGATATTTAACATTATTGTGATATTTGATATCATCATGATATTTGATTTCAAATGAATTTGGTGCACATGTTTGATTAAATGAGTTTATGTGAATGCAGTGTATAATGTAAGTTTAATTGATGATGATGTGTGATTTATGATATAAATTTGTGATAAGTTTATGTGATAATAATGATGATGTTTGATTTATGATAGTGATTCTATAAAATTGTGATGAGTTTATGTGATGATATATGATTAATGATAGTGATATTGTGAATTTGTGATGAGAATATTGAAGTAACCCCATAGTTGGTGAAATAATCTTGATTCTAATTTGTGTTTGAGACGACGGTCTTAATGGAGTATCATAGGCCAACGAGGGGAGAAAATGAATATTGAGAATTTGTGAAGTGAAGATTATTTTGTCATCATATAGGTACGGCCTGACAAGCCTAGTGATTTCGGGGAAGTACGACTGAATGAGCATGATCGTGGCGGTCTACTATTGAGCCTTAAGGTAATATTGTTAGCCCTTGGAGGTATTCGGGTGGGGAATTCCTAGGTGACTTGGATGTAGCACTCCAAATGTTGGGAGCTACCATGCAACACACGTTTACCTCGACTGTCACGTATATGTGTCTTAGGTTGAGTTGAGGGGATCTATGAGGACATGACCAATTTGAATTGTCCGTCCACCGGGATGGTGGCATAGTATCAAGCCTCCTAACCAAGTACTTCAGAGTTAGAATGGTACCACATTGTGAAGTAGAGTCTAAGCTCATGCATAGCATTGCATTTTCTTGTGATTGTTTTGTTGTGATTAATATGTATTATGTGTGATAATAATTTATGCGATGATTTGATGTTACAATGAAGTGCATTGATTTTCTTTGATTTTGACTATATAGTGTGATGTTTTTTCTTGAAGAATGTTTGTGTAATGATATGGTTTATTGATGATTAATTGCGTGTTCCTCTTATTTATATTATACTATCAACATGATTTCAAAACTCAACTCCTTCGCTGTTTGTGTTTGACTGGCTTGGCCCTGCGTTTGCAAAATCACAGCTAGTACAGGTTAATGAGTCTCGAAGTTCAAGTTTGAGAGAAACCCCGCTCTAATAGGTGATACTAGGAATTAAGAGTTGTAATGTGTATTTTACTTATGTTATTACAAATGACTTTTTATATGAAAACTTAGTATGAGTAAGTCTTGGGAATTAAATCAAGAAATTATAGTTAAATCAAGTTCATTGATATTGTACTATTATAATTGAAAAAAATCAAAGTTGAATTGTTACACGTGTATTTAGAGAAACGTAATATCCTAAATTAGATATTAAATTTTTTATTCTCTTTAACAGGTTTTCTTTATCCGCTGCAAGTTTTCTTCAAATAATTTAGTATATATTATTATAAATGTTATTTTGGGGTTTAGGGTGTCACACACTAAGCCATCAATCCATATGGAGAATTAATACATTTTGCAGTGTTCGTTGAATAAGAAACAATCAATGATGATGATGCCTTAAGTGATCCTAGGTGGAGACTAGCAATGAAGGAAGAGCTCAAAGCCATAGAAAAGAATAACACCTGGGAGCTAATGACCCTGCCAGTGCATAAGAGACCAATTGTTGTGAAGTGGGTCTACAAAATAAAATTGAAGCCTGATGGTCAGATTGCCAAGTACAAGGCCAAACTTGTAGAAAAATGATTCTTGCAAAGACCTGGACTGAACTATGATGAAGTATTTGCACTAGTATCAAGGATTGAAATAGTGAGACTAGTAGTATCAATGGCTAGTTACATAGGTTGGTTGATGCATCAATTAGATGTCAAATAAACATTCCTCAATGGACCACTAGAAGAAGAAGTTTATGTAAGCTAGCCTCTAGGGTATCATATAAAAGGCAAGGAAAAAAGTGTCTACAAGTTGAGAAAAACACTATATGGCCTAAAGCAAGCTCCTAGGGCCTGGAACAAGAGGATTGACATATTCCTCATAGAGCAACATTTTGAAAAATATGTAAATGAGCATGAAGTTTATGTCAAAAAGGCAACATCAACATCTACATTATTAATATGTCTATATGTTGATGATTTACTAGTGAATGACAACAATAAAATTGAAATACAACACTTCAAGGAAACAATGCAAAAGGAATTTGAAATGACATATTTGGGCACATTATCATACTTTCTTGGTATTTAATTTGTGATGAAAGAGAATAAAGTCTTTATGCATCAAAAGAAATATGCTAATGATGTATTAAAGAGATTTAATAT
>NC_021161.2:12032077-12040593 GCF_000331145.2 Cicer arietinum | reverse complement strand
GTTGTTCAAGTGCACCATCAGAAGCAGGGTAGACACTGTCTAAGGAAGGCAATGAGGAGCTTGTTGATCCTACAACATTCAAGCAAATGGTAGGATCCTTGAGGTATTTGTGCAACACAAGCCTAGACATTGCATATAGTGTTGGACTGATTAGTAGATATATAGAGAAGCCTAGAGCACCTCACTACTTGGCAGCCAAAAGGATTTTGAGGTACATTAAAGAAACAAGTGAGTTTGGACTGCATTATGCTAGGAACCAAACTGGAATTGAAGCTGGACTGGTTGGCTTCACTGATTCAGATTGGTGTGGAGATAAGGATGATAGGAAGAACAACTCACACTATGTTTTCTTGATAAATGAATCTCTAATCTCATGGTGTTCAAGGAAGCAAAGCATATTAGCATTGTCCACTTGTGAAGCTGAATATATGGTTGCATCAATAGGAGCTTGCCAAGCCATATGGCTGACAGAATTGATGGCAGAACTGAGACTAAGAGGCAATGAAGTCGTAAAAATGAAGATAGACAATAAATCAACAATAGATCTAGCAAGACATCCAAGTGTTCATGGAAGGAGCAATCACATAGAAACAAAGTTTCATTTCTTAATAGAACAAGTGATGAAAGACAAGATAAAGCTAGAGCATTGCAGCACCAATGATTAAAAGGGTGGCATCCTAACCAAAGGCTTGAAGAGGGTGAAGTTCCAAGAGATGAGGAACAAGTAATTGGATTAACACTACCTTAACCATGTTGAATTAGGAAGAGTGTTAGATGTAATTAATTCAAAATGATTGAAGTGTGGTTATAATTCAGTTAGGGTGGGTTTTAATGTTGTTAAGAAGGTTAGTTAGTTAGTTAGTTAGTTAGTTAAAGTAACTACTATTCAAACTGTTTGATATAAATTTCTAGCACCAAGAACATTTTTGAGTTTGACTGATCAATCTTCGTTTACCATAACATTCCTATTTTTTTTCTCTCTTCTTCTCAATTTCATTTTCTCTTAGTTATACAATTTGTTCTAACAATTATTAGATAAGTAGTTAGTTGATAACATCCTCTCCTTATCATTCATTGGTTAGTTATAAGTTAGTTTTACTATTTGGAAACAAAGACAAATGAAAAAGCATGACGATCTTTACCATCTCCAAATCCAAAACAAGGAATCTTGTTATCCTCATCAGAAGCAGATAATGTTTTCCTGATGATCGTGATTGCTTGCTTGTTCTTAAGGATTTTGACCAATTCCAATGTGACGTAAATTTTTTCGATTGAATAACCTCTTCATTGATTTTTCAAAGTGAATTACATACAATATGTATCATAACTAGGGGTGGGAATAGGCTAGACCAGGCCAAGCTTTGAAAGGCTTGAACCTGGCCTACGATTAATTTTTTACACCTTAGCCTGGCCTACGACCTACCATAAGCTTTTTTTCCGGCTTGACCTGACCTTTTTAAAAGCATGGCCTAGCTTGGAAGTCTATTTAAAAGCCTTATTCACATTAAAACATTTAAATATTCTACTCATATCACATGATACTCTTCACATACCAATATCAATGTACATATCTATATATATTAAACAAAAAATAATTTTCTAACAAAATAATTTTAAAAGAATCTGAAACAAACATCCTTTAAACCCTCAAAAATAATTTTGTATTTCAAAGAATAAATTTTATTCTGAAACAAACACACCCATTATTACCTCTCAAACAAATATGGAATGACTACCGAGTGATTGACTAATTGAATGACTATTGAATATGGAACAACTACCAAATATGGAACGGCTACCGAATATAGAATGACTATTGAATGATTGTCTAATTGATATAATTTAAAATAAGAAATATTATTGTTAATATAATAATAAAAAATAACATTAATAAATAATAAAATATATATAGGTCGACCTGTCAGACATAATAGATTTTTTTATAAGTCTGAGTCTGACCTATTTAAATAAATAGGCTTTAAAAATAGCCTGAGCCTAGCCTTTTTATTAAATAGGTCAGGCCAGACCAGATCATAAGTAGGTTAGGCCATAGACCCCTGACGGACGGCCTAGTCTATTCTCATCTCTGATCATAACTAACTTCAAGAAACTCAATCATAAAGATGTCAAAAAGTGATAAAATTCATTGCTCTTGGTGAAATCAATGCCAACAATGCGATTAGAAAATTCTAGGCTAGCATGTGAAAGAGAAGCAATAACATGTGTATAATTATTTTATTATTTGAGAAAACAAAAGACTGTAAGGGTAATTGTTGAGTGAAAACAACTGATATATTTTTTTTGTAGAAAATTAAATTATTTCACTCCTCTACAGAAATCTATAAAATCTAAGAATACAGAAATCTATAAAATCTAAGAATAGCAATCCTGATTAATGAATAAATATGTATAGATACCATAATAGGAAGAAAATTAAGTCTAATTTAGAAAGATCCATTAGTAGCATCTCTTATTCTCCTTTTGCCTAATTAGATTAAACAAAAAATGATTTCATTTCTTGTTTGTTTAATGGCATTCACATTACCTTTGACATTAACAAACAAAAACATAAAAAATGTTTGATATTTTCAAACACAAAAACACAGATTTTCTCACATTACCAAAATAAAAAGTACAAAACACAAGTATACACTAGCAAATCAAAACAACAAAGCAAACACTCATAACAATCTTACCTCATATAGAGAATGATAATCATTAGCAATCCTTGAATATACCCTTTACATAATGGGTTATTTTGCCACCAAACCAACAAGTCTACATGACCTCAAGCTTATTGAATGAAGCCAACAAGAAACCAAAAAGATTTTTCATTTCTTTAAATGCAAAGTGCTTCTAGCCTAGGTTGCTAAAATTCATTTTACTTGATCGTTCTTGGAAAAAGATCACCCCATATATAACATCTTCTTAATTTTCAAGTAATGAATTCACTCTTCTTTTTCACCCTTTTCTAGGTTTTCATCTTCCAAACCTCTGTTAACTGCAATGAAGAAATTCACTATCTATTTAACATAAAAAGTCAACAACAAAAAGGCTATGATACAACCTTTTCTGGTTTTGAGATTCTTTTCAAAGACAACATCACAATCATCTGTTATCCATCTTATGGTGATTTGATAGTTAACTCCATGTCCTATGACACAAAAACATTGATCTTCTTGATCCAAATAAACTTTATATGAATTACAAAACATATATACAACATCATTGAAGAAAAATACATGTTAAGAAAAATTACATGATACTATTTCAACAAAATCCTTCAATCAAACTAAAGAAAAATTTAACAGAATTCAACTGACAAAAAATAACAAAAAGTAAAATAACATGATTCAAGAACTAAGCACTACTCACAAGTCACATCAAATAAAACCCCAAATACACAAGCATAAACAAATGACGTCCATACTATAGCTAATCAAACAACCAAAATACGATTAAAAAGCCTTCATAACCCAAACAAAACAGTTGTGGCCATTGGAACACAATCCCCGCAATTCAAAATCTCAAAATAGAAAAATTCAAATCGATGATATATGATTTAATTTATTAGATTGATGATCCAGACATACATTAAATATTAATTCAACCAAAAAGCTCACATTAACCGTATAAGCACGAAGTAAAATAACAATATCAGATATGAACTAGTTGGAAATTAATCCGAGCTTGAAGATGAGAAACTCTATATCTGTTTTTTTTTTTTTTGTTCTTCCACCTTCTTTTTCTGTATATGAAAATAGAAGAACTTCATATCAGTTTTAAAATTTTAAAAACGAAAATTAATCAAATAATATAAATTCCTTATAGAGGAAAAATGATTTTTACTTACTGGTGAATCCTTGAATTGCTAACTTGCTGAGTCTTGAATGTAAATCGCTGAATCGTAAGAGAAATTCGATTGAAAGAAAACGATTGAAGATGAATATGTATTGAAGAGGAAAATGATTGAAGAGGAAATTGAAGGAATTGATTGAAGAGGGAATCAATTTTGTTTTAACAAAACGGGAAAAACATCTTCAAGGTTAGAGAATGATGAAGAAATCAGAAAAAGCTTATTCAACGGAAAAACGAGAATCAATGAAGAAATCGTAAAAAACTTTAATAATTTCTGAGATAAAATAGGGGGAAAATTTGAGAGTTTTAATAATTCCTCGACCTTTTGAGCATATTTGAGAAGAAATAGGGAAAAAAAACTTAGACGGAAATGGAAAAGAAAAGGAAAGGAATACGTTGGGTGAATAAGATAATTTTTTTTTGAATGAATAAATGAATATTTTAATTTTTTTTGAAGTTAAAATAATGTGTTAATATTAGATGAAAATAGGTGACACTTTACATGTAGCTAGAAGTAACTATAGTGACAAACAAGGAGATGTCATTAAAAATTAAGTGGCACAAAATATATATATATATATATTTTTTTTTAGTGGTCATTTTATATTTCCCGCTAAGTCAATTGCATAATATGGGTGTTAATTACTATTCTCAAATATATAATCTCATTATAAATAGAGATATTTTTTCTCTCTTAACTCTTATTTTGGTTGATAGTTACTATTCTCAAACCTACTACATACTAGTTACTATTCATCTAAGTTTCTCATCATTACAATATAAAATCTTAATTGATGTTAACTTGAATCTCCTTACCCATGTCATTCTATATTCCCACTACGTCAATTGCATATTACCAATTTAAAATTCTTCTGTTAACGATTTTACTTATATCGAGAAATTTTACCGTTAATTAGTATTAGTAATAGTTCTTTAATAACTATATGACTAACCATGTCTAATAATTATTCTCCTATTAAGAAAAAATTATTCAACCCTTCCAATTTAAAATTGAATAATTTTTATTTCTATATGTTAAAATTAAATAATTTTAGAAGCATAATAATATAATTGATGTAAAAATAATATTAAGATAGATGTAAAAACTTTGGTTATTAGGTTCATCACTACCACCAATACCCGACTTGCTTTCCACACACCTACCACCACTAATACAAAATAGCTACATGAGAAGAAATAAACTATTCCTCTACATTAGATTTCCGTGTAACGTGCTATTTTTTCTGGGAGTTAATTGCATGTGTGAACCAAGGACACCGAGGATCGTTTAGGACAACACTTATGTTAAGTTGAAAGGAATTCGGGATCAAAAAAATCCCTAAGCGATCTTACTTGATGAACAAGTCATCAAAATTGAGAGCAAGTTAGCCACATTCGTTCAGCACAATGAAATTCACTTTGAACAATGATAAAATTTGCAAAGCAAAAATAAATTTATTAAGAGAAATTGAGTGGAACCCATGTGTCAAGATGGGTCAACAACCATAAATAGGTGAGTCTCTTCACTATTTTCATCTTTATATTTATATGTAGTGAACTTGACTAGTTAACGCTAGGATTAGGTTATTCTGACCTATTTTTGACAATAATCGACTTATAACGTCTCGGTTTCACATTAAATCAAACCAAACTCATTTAAATATTATTTGGGAGTGTTTGTGGCAAATTAGGATAAAGGCATGAGTCTACATTGGAAACCCTCCACATGAAGGAATAGTACTTCTATTTTTATTGATATCCAAAATATTAGTTAGGGATACTTATGGAGGCTGAATAACTCAAGTGCTTTGATTTAAAGGTCGAAGAAGTCAAAAGACTAGAATTTAAACCCTAAAAAAAGTGTAAAATGTTAAGTTAACTAACTACTAACATGAATCGAATTTAAAGGTTGAAGAAGTTAACTAACTACTAATATGATTTAAAGGTTGAAGAAGTCAAAAGACTAGAATTTAGGGACAATTCTTTTTAATTTTTTTTCTTAAATTAATTTTTGGGATCAGCCATAAAAAATGCCACATGTATTGATGTCAAATGGTTGTCCCTAATATGTTCATGTATTGCTCCTTATTACTGAAATAATTAAATCGATGCTTAAATATATATGAGATCTATGTAAAATAATGTTTTCTATTTTATTTTTGTCCTTATAATTGATTTTGTTTTAAAATCATCATTAATTTTAATGATTGTTAAAAAAAACTAAGAGGACAAACGGAGAAAGGACAAAAATAAAATTTTAAAAATCTGAATTTACATAAACAAAAATAACAATAAAAGTAAAATAGTGAATATATAAAGACCAAATATATATGCTTTTATTTTATTTTTATCACTATAGGTTCGCGCTCTTTTTATTTTTGTCCATTATTCGTTTGTCATCTAAGCTTTTTTAACTGCTAGTAGCAACATGGATGATTTTAAAACAAAATTGATCTTATAGGGTTGAATTTGAAACAACAAAATTACAAGGGCAAAAATTAAATAAAAAAAACTAACATACAAGGATTAAATATATATTTAAGCCTTAAATTTTAATTTTTAGTGGACCTTTTTTTCTATAAAGTTATTAGATATTATTTCTTGAGTTTAATGGTCATTTAACGTGGGTGTAAAAGTTTTGTGAGCACATTATAATCATTCTTAGACATGACTTTAGTGGTAATTACGATAAAATTCAAATATTTCTAATAATTTATCGGTTGTGATTGAATGATAGTGTAGAAATTTTTTATACTGATGGTATATGAAATAATCTTGTCATATAGACCAAACTATAATCTTGTCATATAGTAAATGACATAAATAAATATAAATGTGATAAAAAAATTGATACAATATTTTTAGTAAATATATAGAGGTGGCGAATACTTTTTTAAAATTAAATAGTATATGAAGAATCTAAAGAGAACTCAACAGAATTGAATTCAAATATTCCCTAAAAAAACCATAATGAAATAACTTTTTTCAATCCTCAATTAGCTTTGCCCAAAGAGCCAAATCCGCAATTCAGTTTTTAGAAATAACCAAATGTGCACTTTGGTTTAAAAATATTGCTGAAAATTTTATTTTTTTGAGTTGAATTTGCATGCACCGATTATGTAAAATATTTTATGTTATCAATATATTATAATTATTTGTGTCAATTACTTTAAATTAATATAATTACTATTCAAAACAAATATTTTCAAATATTAAATTTTTATGATTCACTGTCAATATAAAAACTATTTGCAATGACAATATATATAAATTAAATCATTTTTTTCCTAAGATGTAACACTCCTCTTGATTATATTTGAATTTAAGAATTAAAAACTATTATTGTGACTAAAGAATGATTTTTCAACACCTAACGAGTCTATTTGCAAAATTGCAATAAAACACTTTTTTTTTACAATGCAATAAAACACAACGAATCTAAGATATTAAGGAAGAAAGACTTTTTGTCTTAATAAATAAAATCCAAAATCAAATTAGTTAAAATAATACCGTATATTCTTAATATATAACTCATGAAATATCCTTAAATTAAACACTTTCGAAGCTAGAATATCAATAATTAACCACTCGACGTGGATTATAATATACATCCATCCCAATTCATTAAGAAATAAAAAAAAATGCAATTAAAAACCTAAAAAGCATAGCTTTAGACTTAGATAACTAAAACTTATAGTGATCATCCATTCATAGCTAGTGACATGTTATAGCATTAGATAATTTCCAATGTGACGATCCTGGCGAATGCATGAAGTTGAGAGGTTCACAAACAACCTTCAAATTATGATCTTTATGGAAAATATTGAACGTACCCTTAAACTTGGTCAAAGTGGACAACACAAACCCAAAGTTAATAGTTCCACGAGAGTGACTACCAACAATGTTGGCTGGTATGTGATTATCCACATTCATTTTAAATTGAACTTCATGGTTAAACATGCTATCAACTCCTTGGGAGAAAGGATTCAAGGAAGTGGTGGCAAGAATTCTTTTGTATTGTTTGCCAATGAATTCAACATCAACTGAAACTTCGTGATATGAGAGAGTGTGCCAATAGTTAGGATTGGACACAACAAGGGTAACGTTCCATCCAAGAGTGACGGTAGAACGTTTTGTATTTAATATGTTGAAGGATGCTGAGTCAACTTCAAACTTTGGGTCACTAGTGTGCAAAGTGAATAAGGATAAGATCAAGAGAATGAGAATGATGGCAACGGCCACAGTACCAAAACAGATAAATCGACCTTTACAAGATTTTGTACATCCTGAGTTGGTTATGTTGCCAGATTCTAGTACAACACAACAAAAAAAAGAATATGTCAACAACACAAAAAATATCAAGACAAATGATAAGTAATAAAAATATTAAATTTGTGATATTAAATTTGTGATAACAGTAATACTATTAAATTTGTTATTGCTAAATTACATCCGTGGTCCCTTAACTTAATTTCAGGTAACGATTTAGTCCTTTATCTTTTTTTTTTTTCCCGACTTAGTCCTTTAATTATTTTAATTTTAAATGACAATTTGATATTTTATGTTTTAAAATTTCAACAACGTTATCCTTTTTTAAATAAAAATTCAAAAAAAAATTCAATCAAAACTCATAAAATTAATTATATTCTTCAATATAA
>NC_021161.2:12018351-12032017 GCF_000331145.2 Cicer arietinum | reverse complement strand
ATATATATATATATATATATATATATGTAAAACTGACAATATTAAAGCTAGAAATAGTATATTTAGCAATAACAACAAAAGAGTAAAACATGGACTAACCCTAGCTCCACCCCATACAGACCCAAAAACTATATGCTCCAATGTTTAACATGGACTATATCACTAATTTTGGGAACTATTGTCTTAAAACCACAACAAAAAATTAAAGTAAAGTTTTTATTCAATAAAATGTTCTTATACTAGTATTAAAATTAAATTTAATAAAATCTTATGTATTTAAAATTAATATTATTTCAATAAACATCAAATTCATTGAATTTAATATTAATACAAAATCGATTATATTAATTTAATAAATAACTCTATAGAATAAAACGTATAAAATTCTTAAAATCTGTTTTAGACATCAATACATATTGCATGACCAATATACATATTGCATGACCAATATATCATTATAACTTTCTTTTTCTCCTACAAGTCTATAAACCGAAGAGGTCAGGGTAGAGATGAGACTGCAAAATTATTTTCTCCAAACTATATTTCTAATAGAAAATAAATCCTATAGCATAAACAAACATTAAAAGAATCACGAAAAAATAAATTAATAATAATAATAATAATAATAATATATTGGTAGCCTAAAGAATCTACTATTATATGATGGTTTATTAAAAAAAATTAAGATACCTGCATCCGCCATCACTGATAATCACAATGAACACTTCTTTGCTTATTATTCTTCGTCAACTAAGAGTAAGAAGTCTCTAGATGAATACAAAAGATACACAATAACCTATATAAATAGAGTTGTCACTGAAATCTGTCCATATATTTGGCCCATAAACCTTAAGATTATTTTATATATTAATATATATTTTAAGATTATTTACTTATGGTAATATGATTTATTTTAGTTTTATTTTTGCTTGTTTTGTAAAAACCATCAATGATCTCTTATTTAATTCAATAAAACTGTAATAATAAATTAAAATAAAATAATAAAATTGTGATACATAATAAATAAATAAATTCTTTGAGATGTAAAAAAAAAAAATCCATTCAAGATTTCGTTTACTTATTTATTTCTCATATTCTGATTTGTTTTCAAATTGATGTTATGCCTTTCATGTTTTTATTTTATTTTTTTATTTTTTTTTAAATTTAAAAACTAGTTCTTCATAATTAAAAACAATAGGCAAAATCACATTACAAAGGTTTCAAATTAAATTATCATCTTTCTAAGTTTTCCCTTTTTTTTTTTAATTTAAAAAATAACTCTTCATAAAGTTTGGCCTATATCAATCAAGTATTTCATCAAGTATCAATTCAAACTATTAATTGATAAGAATTTAATACAAAATTTTGACTATATATTTAATATATATTTTAAGATTATTTACTTATAGTAATATGGTTTACTTTAGTTTTATTCTTCCTTGTTTCGAAAAAACCATCCATTATATCTTATTTGATTCAATAAAACTGTGATAATAGGTTAAAATAATACAAGATGTTTACTCTTTTTTTTTCTCATATTTGGATTTGTTTTCTTGAATGATAATAGGTAAAAATAGTCCTTTCTTTATTTTTATGCACGTTACGGTCCAAGTGGAGAGCGTTGGGCAAAAATAATCTAGATATGTAATACAGTTTACATATAAAAAATAAATAACAAATAAGTTTACATATAAAAAATCGTTCTTGAGATATAATTTCATTCAAGAAAAAATTGATATGAGTAAATTTAATATCAAAAAACTGTAAAACGTAATAAATAAATGCATTCAGATCTTTTGCTTATTTGTTTCTCATATCTAGATTTTTTTTCAAATTAATAATATCGTACAAGTTTTCCCTTTAAAAAAAAATCTTACTTATAAATAAATATATATATCAAAGAGATTTCATAATAATTTTACTAAATATATATTAAAAAATATATTACTAAATATATTTCATAATAATTTTAAAATCTGATTGAAAAAAATTAAATCAAAGAGATTTTTTGGTATGATAAATTTAATTTGAAAAAATAAATAAATGCTTTTATACACTTGTTTTTACAGAACCTTTGTACACCTTGAATAAAAGAGATGATATCAAATGAATAATTATATATAACAGAGTATGTGTGGAAAATAGAATAAAAATATATATACTAATGATCTTAACTTTTCGGTGATATTATTCTTTTAAAAAATCTCTTATTTGAAAATAATTAAAATTAACCTATACTTAATTTCTTTTTTTTTTTTTATAAAAAAATTATTATCAAAACTACAAGTTGGATGCTAAGTTGAAAAAAACACCGAATGGATTTAAATAACAAAATCAATAAATAAATAATTGATTGTTCTTGAGATGTAATTTCATTCAAGAAAAAAGTGATATAAGTACAAAGAATATCGAAAACCGTAAAAATAACAAATAAATGCATTTAGATCTTTTTCTTATTTGTTTCTCATATCTACATTTTTTTCAAATTAATAATATCATACAAGTTTTTCTTTTTTTAAAGAATATTCCTTATTTATCAATATATATATATATATATATATATATATATATATATATTCATATAAATTGCTTCATAATTATTTTAAAATCTGAATAACTATATGCACAGAGTATAATATATATTAACGATCATAATTTTTGGTTGATATAATTCTTTTAAAGAAATTTCTTATTTGAAAATTATTAAAATTAACCTATATTTAACTCTTTTTTTATAAAAAATATTACTATCGAAACTACAAGTTGGATAATAAGTTGAGAAAAACTAAGTATGAATTTAAATAACAAAATCAAAACACAAGAATATATTTTAAAAATTCAAAAATTGGATATAAAACACAACCAAAGAACAATAATATGTAAAAATTGTTACTACAAAGTTCTTTCAAACACTTCATCACCCCAATAGAATCACGCTCTAAAAAAGAAATGTCTAATTACCGCTCATAAAACTCTAAAATAAAAGAAAAAGTTAGATATAAACTTAAATTGTTTCTGATTGATACAATTTGTAATTAAGAACTAGATTCATACATATAGTATTGATTTCTCATTTCCTTTACAATGCTAAGCAATATCTGATTATTTCAACATGTATTATTTCAGTCAAGTTCAACAATCTCCACATTAATTAAAAAGGATACATCTAATGCTTCCATTGTCTACACTAATCATAATTCAAAATAACTAGCAAAATCAACTATAAAAAGTATACTTCACTTGAATCTAAACCACTTTAAGAATTTCTTCATGCCAAAAAATATGGTACAATTTCCATGTTAGCATTCTCATGAAGTTTTAACATGTTGATGGTGATAACAACAATGAAGATCACCGTTCATAATTAACAAGATATTCCAAAAGGGGTCGTAATCACTTAACAACGGTCCAATATCAATTGTCTAATCATTGATTATTCAAAAAGATACAAAGAATATTATTCTCACATATAACATCAATATCAAAAGAAAAAGACAATGCTCAGTTAAAAAATGCATTCTAGAAAAGCCTTGAACATATCAAAAGAAAGATTTAATGTAGAATTTTCTCCAGTAAGAGTTATTAGATTATGATTTAAATCAATCAAGTTACACTTGAATATATATATATAATTAAATTGAAAATGTTGGAAATACTAGAAAGATTTCTTGAGGTATAGCCTGAAAAGATAGTAGAAGAATACTCAAAGCCTAAAGAGGTAAAGTAAATAACACTTGCTTTCTATTGAATTATAGTGGATTGAGCTATCGACTCTACTTAAACAAATTATCTCTTTAATGGAAAGATTAGATATAACAACAATTTATTGTGAATTGGGATAGAAAAATACTTGTGTCTCTCTTCTCTTTCCTCATCTCTTTAATTTAATCAGTTCTTTATGATTCAACATCAACTAATATTTAAATTTATTTATAACCAAAGTTGGATGCTTTGATAAAGAATACATTTTAGTTTATAAAATAAAATTGATTTGAAAGTCAACACTATTGAAACCCATTTTTCTTGTTTAATCCAACACCTTCAACTTTGGCATCACATCTCCATTAAAAACCTTAAGACATTAGGTATATGGATAGCCTACCTTATGTATTCAACATTTAACTCATTTATAATAAGTGTAGGACTAATTACTATCCACACTTGAATTCTACAATCTCTCCCATCAAGTGCGAATCTCCCACATCTTATACTTGCATCACTATTACAACCAATGGAAGATGCCTCCCAACCACAATACTAGTAAGACTTTTGATACAACAATTCAATACTAAAAACCTGCACTCATTGTTTTGTTGGAAAACAACAAAGTTTCTTTTCATAATACTAGTCCTCATATGAGGCAAAATATTCTTGATTTAGTTCATACTGATGTTTGTATGATGGATAGTAAATCTCTTGGTGGTGCATCACATTTTGTTACTTTTATTGACGACCACTCTAGAAAAGTGTGGGCATTTCCTTTGAAATCTAAAGACCAGGTATTTGGAGTCTTCAAGCATTTTCATGCAAGTGTTGAAAAAGAAAAGGGAAGGAAATTGAAATGTGTTTGATTAGATAACGGTGATAAATACAGAGGTCCATTTGAAGAGTATTATAGAGAACATGGAATCAGGTTTGAGAAAACAGTTCCAAAGACACCTCAACATAATGGTGTTGCAGAGAGAATGAATCGTACGATTAATGACAGAATCAGATATATGTTATCTCATGCAAAATTATTGAAATCCTTTTGGGGTAAAGCAATGAAAACTGTAGTGGATTTGATCAATCTTTCTCCTTATACTTCACTTGATGGTGATGTTCCGATAAAGTGTGGACAGGGAAAAATGTCACTTACTGTCATTTGAGAGTTTTTGGTTGCAGATGTTTTGTTCACCTTCCAAGAGATGAGAGGTCCAAGCTTGATAGTAAATCCAAACAGTGTATATTCGTCGGTTATGGTGATGAAGAATTTGGTTATAGACTGTGGGATTCGGTTGACAAGAAAATTATTAGAAGCCGAGATGTGATATTTCTTGAAGACCAGACTATTGAAGATTTTGATAAAACTGAAAAACAGAAATCAAATTCCAGAAGTTACATTGAAAATGTTGCGCCTAAGTCCCCAACATAAACCTTTGTTGATGGGGGAGATATACAGGTAGATGATGAGAATGTAAATGATGATTATGTGCCTCACTATGATGAGCATGTTCCAGTTGAGCCACCAACCGAGTTTGAGTTGAGAAGATCTACTAGAGAACGTCAACCTTCTCAAAGATATCATCCACATGAGTATGTGATGATCACTGATAGTGGAGAGCCATAGTATTACAAATGTTGATAAAGAAAAATGGTTAAAGGCCATGCAAGAAGAGATAAATTCCTTGCATGAGAATCACACATTTGATTTGGTAAAGTTGCCTAATGGCAGAAAACCACTCAAGAACAAATGGGTATACAAGATAAAGGCAGAAGAGCATAGTTCGCAACCAAGATACAAAGCAAGATTGGTTGTGAAATGTTTTAATCAGAGAAAAGGTATTGACTTTGATGAAATTTTTTCACATGTGGTGAAGATGTCCTCTATCTGAGTTGTGCTTGGGTTAGTAGCTAGTTTGAACCTAGAAGTTGAACAACTTGATGTGAAAACTGCATTCCTTCACGGTGATTTGGAGGAAGAGATCTATATGGAGCAACTAGAGGGTTTCGAAGTCAAAGGTAAAGAGCATCTTGTGTGCGAATTAAAGAAAAGTTTGTATGGGCTCAACCAAGCACCTCGACAATGGTACAAGAAATTTGATTCTTTAATGGAGAAACATGGGTATAATAAAACTACTTCTGACCATTGTGTGTTTATCAAGAAATTCTCTGATGGTGATTATATTATTCTCTTATTATATGTGGATGACATGTTGATTGTTGGTCATGACACTAAGAAGATTCAATCTTTAAAGAAAGATTTGAACAAGTCTTTTGCAATGAAAGACTTATGCAAAGCAAATTATGTGTATGAGAATTACTCGTGATAGGAAGAATAATAAATTGTGGTTGTCTCAACACAATTATATTGAGAAGGTGTTAGAGAGGTTTAACATGAGCAATTGCAAACCTGTTAGTACTCCACTTGCTACTCATTTTAAATTGAATTCTGATAAATGTCCTACAAGTGAGAAAGACAAAGAAGAGATAAAGAAGGTTCCTTATGCATTTGCAGTTGGTAGTTTGATGTATGATATGATATGCACAAGGCCATATATTGCTCATGCAGTTGGAGTTGTTAGTCGTTTTCTCTCTAATCCTAGTAAAGATCATTGGCAAGCAGTGAAGTGGATTCTCAGATACCTCATAAGCACTTCCAAAGTGCGTTTATGTTATGGAGGTGATGAACCTGTGTTGGATGGCTACACAGATGCAGATATGGCAGGTGATCTTGATTCTAGAAAATCTACTTCTGGTTATATGATGACTTTTGCAGGGGGAGCTGTGTCTTGGCAATCAAGACTACAAAAGTGTGTTGCTTTGTCCACTATTGAAGCTGAGTACATTGCAGCAACTGAAGCTTCCAAAGAACTCTTGTGGATGAAGAAATTCCTATATGAGTTAGGCCTCAAGCAAGATAAGTTTATGTTATTCTGTGACAGTCAGAGTGCGATCCATCTTAGCAAGAATTCGACTTTTCATGCAAAGTCGAAGCATATTGAAGTGCGGTATCATTGGATACGAGATGCATTGGAAATGAAGTCATTTTTAATTGAGAAGATTCATATTGATGAGAATGGTTCATATATGATGACGAAGACCTTGCCTGTGTCGAAGATGATATGCTGTAGGAAGAAAGCTGGCATGATTGAGCAGTACCTTCCCACTTGAGTCGTGAGGAGGAGATTTGTTGGGTAGGTTCACTCCCCAAGTGGAACCCACTAGTTTTATTAGTATTATTATTAGTATTATTATTGAAATAAAAGAAAGATAGAAAAAAAGGGGTATTATTGGGATAGGCCCACGTGAAGGAAATAAAAGGGATTTAGAAATCCTAAGAATTAGGAGAACGAAAGAGAACGGCTGCCAGAGAAAAAAAATAAGGGTTTGGTTCTGGTGGTGGTAATAGGTGTGTAGCAAACTTGCTCCGTTTGATCTACAAATTTAGTATGTTATTTCTACCACTGAGTTTGTTATTTTAATATACAGTTTGAGTAGTTTTATCTTCTCTGAGAGTAACTTTGGCATACCCACTTTAGTGGAAGGTTGTTATTGTTGATTGATGTTCCCTATTGTTATTAGGAAGACTCTGGTGTACCATTAATTATTATATGGAAGTTTTACTAGACTAGGTCCCGTGGTTTTTATTCTCTCAATTTGAGGAAAGTTTTCCACGTTAAAAATTGTGTTTGTCTCATATTTAATTTTCTGCCAATTATTTTTGCTCTGAAATTGTATTTTCTGTTTGGCTATTTATCTGCACAGGTAGGGGAAAAATATTTCGCATTATTGAGATAGTTATCGATAATTATCTCTGGTTTTTCCCAACAATTGTCTCTATATATTAACAATGTATTAATTTTTTAAAATTATTTTTATTTATTTGAACTCTCATAATGTAACTTTATATAACAAAGTTTACAAGAATGGTCGCTCATAAGATAAATTAAAACAATCTATAGTAATTTTGAAATTTAAATTTTTCCAGAAAAAAGTATCACTTTTTTAGCCTTTACAAAAGTATTATGCAAGCATAAAGTTTATGTCGCAACATCAACATATATTTTGTATGATTTTTTTTTATACTTGTTTACAACACTATAAAAAGTTACTCCACAAAAAATGAACTCAAAATTCAATTTTTGGGTCCATATTTCAAAGACTTTTATCTTAAACATATTATTGAAGAAAAATTCCTTATGAAATTTCAATGATAACAAACCTTAATGATTAAATGATTAAGAGATTTTGATACATCTTGTTATCTTATATGTGTTTTTAAATGATTTTAGTATGACAGAAAAATCATACAAGATTAAATAAAAAAGAACAATGTGAAAAATAAGAAATACTCTTATAACAGACTTCAAAATGTTCAACCCTCGAAGATCAAAATGTTATGTCTGTAACATAAGGCAATAGGTTCATATATATTTACAGAAATAAATTTAATGATCAAAGTTCACGTTCCTACACTTATTCAAGAAGAATAATCTTACTTAAATGTATCAAAAAGGTAAATTAAAACAACCTATAAGGTAAATTAAAACAACCTATAGTAATTTTGAAATTTAAATTTTTTCAGTAAAAAATATAACTTTCTTAGCCTTTACAAAATTATTATGCAAGCATAAAGTTTATGTCGCAACATCAACATATATTTTGTATGATTTTTTTTTTTTTCGTATACTTGTTTACAACACTATAAAAAGTTACTCCACAAAAAATGATCTCAAAATTCAATTTTTAGGTCCATATTTCAAGGACTTTTATCTTAAACATATTGTTGAAGAAAAATCCCTTATGAAATTTTAATGAAAAAAAAAAATCTTAATGATTAAATGATTAAGAGATTTTGATACATCTTGTTATCTTATATGTGTTTTTAAGTGATTTTAGTAAGACAGAAAAATCATACAAGATTAAGTAAAAAAGAACAATGTGAAAAACAAGAAACATTCTCATAACAGACTTCAAAATGTTCAACACTGGAAGATCAAAATGTTATGTCTTGAACATAAGACAATACGTTCATATATATTTACAGAAATAAATTCAATGATCAAAGTTCACGTTCCTACACTTATTCAAGAAGAATAATCTTACTTAAATGTATCAAAAAGAGTAAGAAGAAGAATCCTCAAGATTCTCACTAGATCATTAAGTCAAAGAATGAAAGTCACTTTGACAAAGCTATAAAATATATATGATATGATACATAAGCTATCAAAGGAATAAGTGAGATCTGAAAACCAAGAATCACAATAGTGTCACTTAACTTAATAAAAACTACAACTTTACAAACATCAGAAAGTTACAAGATTAGAAGATTCATATGCAAAAGTACACAAGTACAAAAGTTACTGAAAAGTTGGATAATTGTACTTGCATTGTGCACTAATCAGATGAACTATCACCACAAAAAGATGTGCATTGAGACATGTTATTTTTCTCTCCCCTGAACTAAATAGAAACAAACCAACCAACATTCTTAAGTCAACTTAAAACTCACAATGTTTATGAATCCTCAAGATTTCCATCTTTACAGGCTAAAACACATTGGAACTTGTACCCAACAACACATAAATACTTTTGCAAACTTATTGATGCTCGTTTACAAGTTAAATATATAGGATAACTCGTAAATTTAAAGCAATAAGCACGTACACCAAAATATAACTCATTCATCACAAAAGTGCAGAAGTTTGATTAAAAGTTCATCAAATATACTTAGAGATCATTAGATTCAAAGTATACACGAGTGTGAACGAACTATCTTATCTATGTCATGTTCTAAGAACTGGATGCACAATCTAAACTTTGTTTGTAAACATTCTAAAGTCATCTTTTAGTTTGTAAAAGAGACTCAAGTTCAATTTTGATTGTTGGTAAGGCAAGAGTGACTAAGAAAATGATTTGTAAGCCTCTAAATGCTAAGAAAATATAGTTGAGAAATGTCAGGTTGACTGGATCTTACAAGTACAATACTTCAGAAGTTGTCTCAAGCATTTTAGTGAAAAAGTCACCAAGGGTGAGGACTACAACATGTGTATATGTAGTTGATCTTATAGAATAATGAGAAAGTACGCAATCTTGAAGAGTATGATAGTGTCGTTAGTGCAAAAATACCACAAAAGAAAGATGAACCACTATTACAAGAAGTAGAACTAAAGTATTTATCCGTAAACCTTGTGGAACACTTAATCCAAGGTCTTCATGTATGATGAATGGTCAATGTAAAAAAAGATTTCCAAAAGAGTACTAACAAGTGACACTTCAAAGTAATAATTCATATCTAGAGTATAGAAGACATATCTAGAGTATAGAAGACGAAGTACCAAGCCAATATGTCTTAATAGAAAATTGTTAGTTGATAATAGATGAGTTGTTCCTTACAACCATTGGTTATTATTAAAGTATGACTGACACACAAACGTTGAAATATTAGTAATACTGCTATTGAGTTTCTTTATTTTCATTCAGTTATAATGGTATGATGATGTATTTTTATGTGATTATTTTGAAAAATGTTATAGTAATACTTATAGTTATTATTTTGAATATGAGATTTTTGGTTAAAATTAGATTCATCTATGTTAAAGAAAAAAATAATATTATGTTAAAATAAGTGTTTTGGAGAAAAAGTTTTTAGTGTGCATCAATAAAATAAATTATTTATTAAAGACTTTTAGAAATACTATAAATTGAATTTTTGGACCAGACGACTCTTTACACTCCTATTTTCTACATCTGCACATTAAATTGGACAGATTGGACTTTTCTTTGCTACACCTGCGAGTTGTTCATCACACCCCCATTTCTGCCTCTGGACTCATTTGTGTTGGGCCTTACAAACTGTTTTACTCCTGCACCTGTACATCTGCCATCTACACCCCTCAATTTGCAATTAAAAATAAAAAGAACATAAAAACTGCAGACAGCAGCCGCACCATGACATCAACACCATCTTCCTCTCAAATTCGTCCCAACAATTTCTTGCCATTTTGAAATGATCCCAACCTCTATCCCACACAAAATCGGCCACTAAATCCATTTTTGACATCAATTTTACCGATCGTGACTTGGGCGAGTTGTTTTTGACCGATCCCGATCACCATGTTTGTCGTCTCAAAAAACTGACATCGTTTTTTGATTCCCCTCGTCGAAACCTTCAAGAAGCACTACTCATTTGTATTTTTCGATGAAGTTGACGTCAGACCCTTCCGGACGCTCCGACGAGTCGGTGAGACATTTTCTGCAGTTTTTTTTTTCCACCGTTTTGACTCCAATTTTGTTCCTAAAATTATTATTAATTATTTAACATTTATTTTTATGCTCCGCATAATTTATCAGTCATGTCTCAACGATTTTGTCAACTCGTCGTTTATTCGGACTTGCTCACTGGACGTTGTCGATCTGCAGTTGAAAATTCTCATTGATTTATGGGTTTGATAAAGCGTCGAAATAAGGTAAAGGGTGAGAGAGCGTTTAAATTCATGAGTATAATATGTTGTGAGATGAACAGGAAAACCGTATTTCCCAACGATTCATCCGGGGCTCGCTACGTACGACAGTAGTCCTTTGAGTGATAAATTAATTAATATACAAAATAGAAATTGTGAGATTAAAATTTGGAAAATGAAATATTTATAAGGTGTTGATTGATTTAATTTCGTTAAATGTTGTGATATTTGATATTATTGAGATATTTAACATTATTGTGATATTTGATATTATTGAGATATTTGATTTCAAATGAATTTGGTGCACATGTTTGATTAAATGAGTTTATGTGAATGCAGTGTATAATGTAAGTTTAATTGATGATGATGTGTGATTTATGATATAAATTTGTGATAAGTTTATGTGATAATAATGATGATGTTTGATTTATGATAGTGATTCTATAAAATTGTGATGAGTTTATGATTAATGATAGTGATATTGTGAATTTGTGATGAGAATATTGAAGTAACCTCATAGTTGGTAACATAATTTTGATTCCAATTTTTGTTTGAGACGACAGTCTTAATGGAGTATCATAGGCCAACGAGGGGAGAAAAAGAATATTGAAAATTTGTGAAGTGAAGATTATTTTGTCATCATATAGGTACGACCTGACAAGCCTAGTGATTTCGGGGAAGTATAACTCAATGAGTCTGATCGTGGCGGTCTACTATTGAGCCTTAAGGCAAGATTGTTAGACCTTGGAGGTATTCAGGTGCGAAATTCCTAGGTGACTTGGAGGTAGCACTCCAAATGTCGGGAGCTACCATGCAACACACGTTTACCTCGACTGTCACGTATATGTGTCTCGGGTTGAGTTGAGGGGATCTATGAGGACAGAGCCAATTTGAATTGTCCGTCCACCGGAATGGTGACATAGTATCAAGCCTCCTAACCAAGTACTTCAAAGTTAGAATGGTACCACATTGTGAAGTAGAGTTTAAGCTCATGCATATCATTGCATTTTCTTGTGATTGTTTTGTTGTGATTAATATGTATTATGTGTGATAATAATTTATGCGATGATTTGATGTTACAGTGAAGTGCATTGATTTTCTTTGATTTTGACCATATAGTGTGATGTTTTTCCTTGAAGAATGTTTGTGTAATGATACGGTTTATTGATGATTAATTGCGTGTTTCTCTTATTTATTTTATACTATCAACATGATTTCAAAACTCACCTCCTTCGTTGTTTATGTTTGACTGGCTTGGCCCTGCGTTTGCAAAATCGCAGTTATTACAGGTTAATAAGTCTCGAAGTTCAAGTTTGGGAGAAATCCCGCCCTGATAGGTGATACCGGGAATTAAGAGTTGTAATGTGTATTTTACTTATGTTATTACAAATGACTTTTTATATGAAACTTAGTACGAGTAAGTCTTGGGAATTAAATCAAGAAATTATAGTTAAATCGAGTTCATTGATATTGTACTATTATAATTGAAAAAAAAACAAAGTTGAATTGTTATAGGTGTATTTAGCGAAACGTGATATCCTAAATTAGATATTAAATTTTTTATTCTCTTTAACAGGTTTTCTTTAATCGCTGCAAGTTTTCTTCAAATAATTTAGTATATATTATTATAAATTTTATTTTGGAGTTTAGGGTGTCACAGACTAAGCCATAATTGCATATGGAGAATTAATACATTTTGCAGTTTTGGTTGAATAAGAAACAATCAGTGATGATGATGCCTTAGGTGATCCTAGGTGGAGACTAGCAATGAAGAAAGAGCTCAAAGCCATAGAAAAGAATAACACCTGGGAGCTAATGACCCTGCGAGTGCATAAGAGACCAATTGTTGTGAAGTGGGTCTACAAAATAAAATTGAAGCCTGATGGTCAGATTGCCAACTACAAGGCCAAACTTGTAGAAAAAGGATTCTTGCAAACCTGGACTGAACTATGATGAAGTATTTGCACTAGTATCAAAGATTGAAACAATCAGACTAGTAGTATCAATGGCTAGTTACATAGGTTGGTCGATGCATCAATTAGATGTCAAATAAACATTCCTCAATGGACCACTAGAAGAAGAAGTTTATGTAAGCTAGCCTCTAGGGTATCATCTAAAAGGCAAAGAAAAAAGTGTTTACAAGTTGAGAAAAACACTATATGGCCGTAAGCCAGCTCCTAGGGCCTGGAACAAGAGGATTGACATATTCCTCATAGAGCAACATTTTGAAAAATATGTGAACGAGCATGAAGTTTATGTCAAAAAGGCAGCATCAACATCTACATTATTAATATGTCTATATGTTGATGATTTACTAGTGAATGACAACAATAAAATTGAAATACAACAATTCAAGGAAACAATGCAAAAGGAATTTGAAATGACATATATAGGCACATTATCATACTTTCTTGGTATTTAATTTGTGATGAAAGAGAATGAAGTCTTTATGCATCAAAAGAAATATGTTATTTATGTATTAAAGAGGTTTAATATGAAAG
>NC_021161.2:11980566-12018178 GCF_000331145.2 Cicer arietinum | reverse complement strand
TTGATACTGTCCAAGGAAGGCGATGAGGAGCTTGTTGATCCTACAACATTCAAGCAAATGGTAGGATCTTTGAGGTATTTGTGCAACACAAGGCTAGACATTGCATATAGTGTTGGACTGCTTAGTAGATATATGGAGAAGCCTAGAGCACCTCACTACTTGGCAGCCAAAAGGATTTTGAGGTACATTAAAGAAACAAGTGAGCTTGGACTGCATTATGCTAGGAACCAAACTGGAATTGAAGCTGGACTGATTGGCTTCACTGATTCAGATTGGTGTGGAGATAAGGATGATAGGAAGAACAACTCACACTATGTTTTCTTGATAAATGAATCTCTAACCTCATGGTGTTCAAGGAAGCAAAGCATATTAGCGTTGTCCACTTGTGAAGCTGAATATATGGTTGCATCAATAGGAGCTTGCCAAGCCATATGGCTGGCAGAATTGATGGCAGAACTGTGACTAAGAGGCAATGAAGCCGTAAAAATGAAGATAGACAATAAATCAACAATAGATCTAGCAAGACATCCAAGTGTTCATGGAAGGAGCAATCACATAGAAACAAAGTTTCATTTCTTAATAGAACAAGTGATGAAAGAAAAGATAAAGCTAGATTATTGCAACACCAATGATTAAAAGGCTAACATCCTAACAAAAGGCTTGAATAGGGTGAAGTTCCAAGAGATGAGGAACAAGTAATTAGATTAACACTACCTTAACCATGTTGAATTAGGAAGAGTGTTAGATGGAATTAATTCAAAATGATTGAAATGTGGTTATAATTCAGTTAGGGTGGGTTTTAATGTTGTTAAGGTTAGTTAGTTAGTTAGTTAAAGTAACTACTATTCAAATTGTTTGATATAAATTTTTAGCACCAAGAACATTTTTGAGTTTGACTGATCAATCTTCGTTTACCATAACATTCCTATTTTTTTCTCTCTTCTTCTCAATTTCAATTTCTCTTAGTTATACAATTTGTTCTAACAATTATTAGATAAGTAGTTAGTTGATAACATCCTCTCCTTATCATTCATTGATTAGTTATAAGTTAGTTTTACTATTTGGAAACAAAGACAAATGAAAAAGCATGACGATCTTTACCATCTCCAAATCCAAAACAAGGAATCTTGTTATCCTCATCAGAAGCAAATAATGTTTTCACGATGATCGTAATTGCTTGCTTGTTCATAAGGATTTTGACCAATTCCAATGTGACGTAAATTTTTTCGATTGAATAACCTCTTCACTGGTTTTTCAAAGTGAATTACATACAATATGTATCATAACTAGGGGTGGGAATAGGTCAGGCCAGACAAGGCTTTGAAAGGTCTGAACCTGGCCTACGATTAATTTTTTAGGCCTTAGTCTGGCCTACGACCTATCATAAGCTTTTTTTCCGGCTTGACCTGACCTTTTTAAAAGCATGGTCTGGCCTGAAAGTCTATTTAAAAGCCTTATTCACATTAAAACATTTAAATATTCTACTCATATCACATGATACTCTTCATATACCAATATCAATGTACAGATCTATATATATTAAACAAAAAATAATTTTTCTAACAAAATAATTTTAAAAGAATCTGAAACAAACATCCTTTAAACCCTCAAAAATAATTTTTGATTTCAAAGAATAAATTTTGTTCTGAAACAAACACACTCATTATTACCTCTCAAACAAATATGAAATAACTACCGAGTGATTGACTAATTGAATGACTACTGAATATGGAACAACTACCAAATATGGAACGACTACCGAATATAGAATGACTACTGAATGATTGCCTAATTGATATAATTTAAAATAGGAAATATTATTGTTAATATAATAATAAAAAATAACATTATTAAATAATAAAATATATATAGGCCGACCTGTCAGACATAATAGGCTTTTTTATAAGCCTGAGCCTGACCTATTTAAATAAATAGGCTTTAAAAATAGCTTTAGCCTAGCCTTTTTATTAAATAGGTCAGACCAGACCAGACCATAAGTAGGTCAGGCCATAGACCCCTGACGGACGGCCTAGCCTATTCTCATCCCTAATCATAACTCACTTCAAGAAACTCAATCATAAAGATGTCAAAAAGTGATAAAATTCATTGCTCTTAGTGAAATCAATGCCAACAATGCGATTAGAAAATTCTAGGCTAACATGTGAAAGAGCAGCAATAACATGTGTGCAATTATTTTATTATTTGAGAAAACAAAAGACTGTAAGGGTAATTGTTGAGTGAAAACAACTGATATATTTTTTTGTAGAAAATTAAATTATATCACTCTTCTACAGAAATCTATAAATCTAAGAATAGTAATCCTAATCCTGACTAATGAATAAATATGTATAGGTACAATATTAGGAAGAAAATTAAGTCTAATTTAGAAAGATCCATTAGTAGCATCTCTTATTCTCCTTTTGCCTAATTAGATTAAACAAAAAATGATTTCATTTCTTGTTTGTTTAATGGCATTCACATTACCTTTGACATTAACAAACAAAAACATAAAAAATGTTTGATATTTTCAAACACAAAAACACAGATTTTCTCACATTACCAAAATAAAAAGTACAAAACACAAGTATACACTAGCAAATCAAAACAACAAAGCAAACACCATAACAATCTTACCTCATATAGAGAATGATAATCATTAGCAATCCTTGAATATACCCTTTACATAATGGGTTATTTTGCCACCAAACCAACAAAGTCTACATGACCTCAAGCTTATTGAATGAAGCCTACAAGAAACCAAAAAGATTTTTCATTTCTTTAAATGCAAAGTGCTTCTTGTAAGATTTATGGGTCACATATGTAATTAATTAGTAAAGTGTGTTAGGGTCATTATATAATTAGCCAATAAACTAGGGGTCAAATAAAATATAATAGTTTATGGCTAAAGAGCATAATGGTTATGAAAATTAATAGTGTAGATACCAGGCAGTTTCTAATTTAATGAGGGGCTGAATTGGAAATACTGCAATTTGGGATATAACTAATAATAGTTATATATAGGGGTAATGGTCCCCAAGGCAAACACAATAAGACTATTCAGTTTCAAAACCCTAAAGGAGAAAACTCTCTGGTTCTCTCTATCCCCATCAAGAGAGCAAGGTCTTCAGGGTGTTTTGCTTAGGAAGATCACTCAACCCATTGGCTCTATCATCATTATCCCAGGATTTCATTAATGGCAATTCCCACAGGTACGCTTCCGCCTTTGGCTATTCATCATGTAATTGACATGGATAATTAACAAGTGGTATCAGAGCCTACCATGTTTAATTCATGATGAAATTCGGTTATTGTCTTTGTTTTAATTTGGGAATTTGGGAATTTTGATATATATATTATGGAATCCATATTTTTAACGTGTTTGAAAAATTAGGGTTTGTAATTTGGGAATTTGGGAATTTTGATATATATATTATGGAATCCATATTTTTAACGTGTTTGAAAAATTAGGGTTTGTAATTTGGGAATTTGGGAATTTTGATATATATATTATGGAATCCATATTTTTAACGTGTTTGAAAAATTAGGGTTTGTAATTTGGGAATTTGGGAATTTTGATATATATATTATGGAATCCATATTTTTAACGTGTTTGAAAAATTAGGGTTTGTAATTTGGGAATTTGGGAATTTTGATATATATATTATGGAATCCATATTTTTAACGTGTTTGAAAAATTAGGGTTTGTAATTTGGGAATTTGGGAATTTTGATATATATATTATGGAATCCATATTTTTAACGTGTTTGAAAAATTAGGGTTTGTAATTTGGGAATTTGGGAATTTTGATATATATATTATGGAATCCATATTTTTAACGTGTTTGAAAAATTAGGGTTTGTAATTTGGGAATTTGGGAATTTTGATATATATATTATGGAATCCATATTTTTAACGTGTTTGAAAAATTAGGGTTTGTAATTTGGGAATTTGGGAATTTTGATATATATATTATGGAATCCATATTTTTAACGTGTTTGAAAAATTAGGGTTTGTAATTTGGGAATTTGGGAATTTTGATATATATATTATGGAATCCATATTTTTAACGTGTTTGAAAAATTAGGGTTTGTAATTTGGGAATTTGGGAATTTTGATATATATATTATGGAATCCATATTTTTAACGTGTTTGAAAAATTAGGGTTTGTAATTTGGGAATTTGGGAATTTTGATATATATATTATGGAATCCATATTTTTAACGTGTTTGAAAAATTAGGGTTTGTAATTTGGGAATTTGGGAATTTTGATATATATATTATGGAATCCATATTTTTAACGTGTTTGAAAAATTAGGGTTTGTAATTTGGGAATTTGGGAATTTTGATATATATATTATGGAATCCATATTTTTAACGTGTTTGAAAAATTAGGGTTTGTAATTTGGGAATTTGGGAATTTTGATATATATATTATGGAATCCATATTTTTAACGTGTTTGAAAAATTAGGGTTTGTAATTTGGGAATTTGGGAATTTTGATATATATATTATGGAATCCATATTTTTAACGTGTTTGAAAAATTAGGGTTTGTAATTTGGGAATTTGGGAATTTTGATATATATATTATGGAATCCATATTTTTAACGTGTTTGAAAAATTAGGGTTTGTAATTTGGGAATTTGGGAATTTTGATATATATATTATGGAATCCATATTTTTAACGTGTTTGAAAAATTAGGGTTTGTAATTTGGGAATTTGGGAATTTTGATATATATATTATGGAATCCATATTTTTAACGTGTTTGAAAAATTAGGGTTTGTAATTTGGGAATTTGGGAATTTTGATATATATATTATGGAATCCATATTTTTAACGTGTTTGAAAAATTAGGGTTTGTAATTTGGGAATTTGGGAATTTTGATATATATATTATGGAATCCATATTTTTAACGTGTTTGAAAAATTAGGGTTTGTAATTTGGGAATTTGGGAATTTTGATATATATATTATGGAATCCATATTTTTAACGTGTTTGAAAAATTAGGGTTTGTAATTTGGGAATTTGGGAATTTTGATATATATATTATGGAATCCATATTTTTAACGTGTTTGAAAAATTAGGGTTTGTAATTTGGGAATTTGGGAATTTTGATATATATATTATGGAATCCATATTTTTAACGTGTTTGAAAAATTAGGGTTTGTAATTTGGGAATTTGGGAATTTTGATATATATATTATGGAATCCATATTTTTAACGTGTTTGAAAAATTAGGGTTTGTAATTTGGGAATTTGGGAATTTTGATATATATATTATGGAATCCATATTTTTAACGTGTTTGAAAAATTAGGGTTTGTAATTTGGGAATTTGGGAATTTTGATATATATATTATGGAATCCATATTTTTAACGTGTTTGAAAAATTAGGGTTTGTAATTTGGGAATTTGGGAATTTTGATATATATATTATGGAATCCATATTTTTAACGTGTTTGAAAAATTAGGGTTTGTAATTTGGGAATTTGGGAATTTTGATATATATATTATGGAATCCATATTTTTAACGTGTTTGAAAAATTAGGGTTTGTAATTTGGGAATTTGGGAATTTTGATATATATATTATGGAATCCATATTTTTAACGTGTTTGAAAAATTAGGGTTTGTAATTTGGGAATTTGGGAATTTTGATATATATATTATGGAATCCATATTTTTAACGTGTTTGAAAAATTAGGGTTTGTAATTTGGGAATTTGGGAATTTTGATATATATATTATGGAATCCATATTTTTAACGTGTTTGAAAAATTAGGGTTTGTAATTTGGGAATTTGGGAATTTTGATATATATATTATGGAATCCATATTTTTAACGTGTTTGAAAAATTAGGGTTTGTAATTTGGGAATTTGGGAATTTTGATATATATATTATGGAATCCATATTTTTAACGTGTTTGAAAAATTAGGGTTTGTAATTTGGGAATTTGGGAATTTTGATATATATATTATGGAATCCATATTTTTAACGTGTTTGAAAAATTAGGGTTTGTAATTTGGGAATTTGGGAATTTTGATATATATATTATGGAATCCATATTTTTAACGTGTTTGAAAAATTAGGGTTTGTAATTTGGGAATTTGGGAATTTTGATATATATATTATGGAATCCATATTTTTAACGTGTTTGAAAAATTAGGGTTTGTAATTTGGGAATTTGGGAATTTTGATATATATATTATGGAATCCATATTTTTAACGTGTTTGAAAAATTAGGGTTTGTAATTTGGGAATTTGGGAATTTTGATATATATATTATGGAATCCATATTTTTAACGTGTTTGAAAAATTAGGGTTTGTAATTTGGGAATTTGGGAATTTTGATATATATATTATGGAATCCATATTTTTAACGTGTTTGAAAAATTAGGGTTTGTAATTTGGGAATTTGGGAATTTTGATATATATATTATGGAATCCATATTTTTAACGTGTTTGAAAAATTAGGGTTTGTAATTTGGGAATTTGGGAATTTTGATATATATATTATGGAATCCATATTTTTAACGTGTTTGAAAAATTAGGGTTTGTAATTTGGGAATTTGGGAATTTTGATATATATATTATGGAATCCATATTTTTAACGTGTTTGAAAAATTAGGGTTTGTAATTTGGGAATTTGGGAATTTTGATATATATATTATGGAATCCATATTTTTAACGTGTTTGAAAAATTAGGGTTTGTAATTTGGGAATTTGGGAATTTTGATATATATATTATGGAATCCATATTTTTAACGTGTTTGAAAAATTAGGGTTTGTAATTTGGGAATTTGGGAATTTTGATATATATATTATGGAATCCATATTTTTAACGTGTTTGAAAAATTAGGGTTTGTAATTTGGGAATTTGGGAATTTTGATATATATATTATGGAATCCATATTTTTAACGTGTTTGAAAAATTAGGGTTTGTAATTTGGGAATTTGGGAATTTTGATATATATATTATGGAATCCATATTTTTAACGTGTTTGAAAAATTAGGGTTTGTAATTTGGGAATTTGGGAATTTTGATATATATATTATGGAATCCATATTTTTAACGTGTTTGAAAAATTAGGGTTTGTAATTTGGGAATTTGGGAATTTTGATATATATATTATGGAATCCATATTTTTAACGTGTTTGAAAAATTAGGGTTTGTAATTTGGGAATTTGGGAATTTTGATATATATATTATGGAATCCATATTTTTAACGTGTTTGAAAAATTAGGGTTTGTAATTTGGGAATTTGGGAATTTTGATATATATATTATGGAATCCATATTTTTAACGTGTTTGAAAAATTAGGGTTTGTAATTTGGGAATTTGGGAATTTTGATATATATATTATGGAATCCATATTTTTAACGTGTTTGAAAAATTAGGGTTTGTAATTTGGGAATTTGGGAATTTTGATATATATATTATGGAATCCATATTTTTAACGTGTTTGAAAAATTAGGGTTTGTAATTTGGGAATTTGGGAATTTTGATATATATATTATGGAATCCATATTTTTAACGTGTTTGAAAAATTAGGGTTTGTAATTTGGGAATTTGGGAATTTTGATATATATATTATGGAATCCATATTTTTAACGTGTTTGAAAAATTAGGGTTTGTAATTTGGGAATTTGGGAATTTTGATATATATATTATGGAATCCATATTTTTAACGTGTTTGAAAAATTAGGGTTTGTAATTTGGGAATTTGGGAATTTTGATATATATATTATGGAATCCATATTTTTAACGTGTTTGAAAAATTAGGGTTTGTAATTTGGGAATTTGGGAATTTTGATATATATATTATGGAATCCATATTTTTAACGTGTTTGAAAAATTAGGGTTTGTAATTTGGGAATTTGGGAATTTTGATATATATATTATGGAATCCATATTTTTAACGTGTTTGAAAAATTAGGGTTTGTAATTTGGGAATTTGGGAATTTTGATATATATATTATGGAATCCATATTTTTAACGTGTTTGAAAAATTAGGGTTTGTAATTTGGGAATTTGGGAATTTTGATATATATATTATGGAATCCATATTTTTAACGTGTTTGAAAAATTAGGGTTTGTAATTTGGGAATTTGGGAATTTTGATATATATATTATGGAATCCATATTTTTAACGTGTTTGAAAAATTAGGGTTTGTAATTTGGGAATTTGGGAATTTTGATATATATATTATGGAATCCATATTTTTAACGTGTTTGAAAAATTAGGGTTTGTAATTTGGGAATTTGGGAATTTTGATATATATATTATGGAATCCATATTTTTAACGTGTTTGAAAAATTAGGGTTTGTAATTTGGGAATTTGGGAATTTTGATATATATATTATGGAATCCATATTTTTAACGTGTTTGAAAAATTAGGGTTTGTAATTTGGGAATTTGGGAATTTTGATATATATATTATGGAATCCATATTTTTAACGTGTTTGAAAAATTAGGGTTTGTAATTTGGGAATTTGGGAATTTTGATATATATATTATGGAATCCATATTTTTAACGTGTTTGAAAAATTAGGGTTTGTAATTTGGGAATTTGGGAATTTTGATATATATATTATGGAATCCATATTTTTAACGTGTTTGAAAAATTAGGGTTTGTAATTTGGGAATTTGGGAATTTTGATATATATATTATGGTTTAGTTATGCTTATTATGACGAAAGCCTTTTTGGTTCCATGTGCTGATATGATTAATGGACGGGACAATTTGGATTATACTCAAGGTAATTATAATGACATTTTTGACGTCATAAAGTCTAACACACTCCTAAGGATACATGTGTGACCAGTGGGAGATTGTAAGATTTATGGGTTACATATGTAATTAATTAGTAAAGTGTGTTAGGGTCATTATATAATTAGCCAATAAACTAGGGGTCAAATAAAATATAATAGTTTATGGCTAAAGAGCATAATGGTTATGAAAATTAATAGTGTAGATACCAGGCAGTTTCTAATTTAATGAGGGGCTGAATTGGAAATACTGCAATTTGGGATATAACTAATAATAGTTATACATAGGGGTAATGGTCCCCAAGGCAAACACAATAAGACTATTCAGTTTCAAAACCCTAAAGGAGAAAACTCTCTGGTTCTCTCTATCCCCATCAAGAGAGCAAGGTCTTCAGGGTGTTTTGCTTAGGAAGATCACTCAACCCATTGGCTCTATCATCATTATCCCAGGATTTCATTAATGGCAATTCCCACAGGTACGCTTCCGCCTTTGACTATTCATCATGTAATTGACATGGATAATTAACACTTCTAGCCTAGGTTGCTAAAATTTATTTTACTTGATCGTTCTTGGAAAAAGATCACCCCATAACATCTTAATTTTCAAGTAATGATTTCACTCTTCTTTCTCACCCTCTTCTAGGTTTTCATCTTCCAAACCTCTGTTAACTGCAATGAAGAAATTCACTATCCATTTAACATAAAAGAAATTCACTACGTCAACTGCATATTACCAATTTAAAATTCTTCTGTTAACGATTTTACTTATATCGGGAAATTTTACCGTTAATTAGTATTAGTAATAGTTCTTTAATAACTATATGAGTAACCATGTCTAATAATTATTCTCCTATTAAGAAAAAATTATTTAACCCTTCCAATTCATCGAGACTAATTTTAGGTACTCTCAATTTAATTTTTGTCGAATTATTAGTTCGTTTGAAAATTAAACGATGACTATTCTTACTGAATATTATAAAAATTGAATAATTTTTATTTCTATATGTTAAAATTAAATAATTTTAGAAGCATAATAATATAATTGATGTAAAAATAATATTAAGATAGATGTAAAAACTTTGGTTATTAGGTTCATCACTACCACCAATACCCCACTTGCTTTCCACACACCTACCACCACTAATACAGAATAGCTACATGAGAAGAAATAAATTATTCCCTTACATTAGATTTCCGTGCAACGTGCTATTTTTTCTGGAAGTTAATTGCATGTGTGAACCAAGGACACCGAGGATCGTTTAGGACAACATTTATGTTAAGATGAAAGGAATTTGGGATTCAAAAAACATGGTCAAACAAAAAAATACAATTTCAGATAGCAATAATAATAGACACAAAATTAAATACGAGACAAGCACAATTTTTAACGTGAAAAACTTTCCTCAAGAATAAAAATCACGGGACCTAGTCTAGTAAAAACTTCAACTATAATCATTAATGGGTACACCAAAGTCTTCTTAATAATAATAGGGAACATCAATCAATAATAACAACAATTTTATAACCTTCCACTAAAGTGAGTATTCCAAAGTAACTCTCAAAAGGTAAAACTACTCAGACTTATATTAAAATAACAAACTCAGTGGTATAAATAACCTATCAAATTGTAGATCAAACGGAGCAAGTTTTCTACACACACCTGTTACCACCACTAAAACCAAACTTTTTCTTTTTCTTCTTCTTCTTCTTCCTGTGCGGCTGCCACTTTTTTTTTTCTTTTACGACACTTTTCCTTGTTTTATATTAGGGATTTTCTTCACATGGGCCTAACCCATAAATCATATCATATATTCCCCTTTTTTCTATTTTTCTTTTATTTCAACAACAACAACAACAACAACACTTAAACATACTCTCTTATATCTCTCGATAACCTTAGGTTTTTAGTTTGTTAAGTACGATACTGTAAGAGTAAAAATAGGGATGCGAATACATCAAAAATTGTGTTGATTGTTTGAGTGCAGGTACTCTTGGATAATAGTGAGAGGACATTAGTGGCTATTAGTAGCTATTTGGAGGCGTTTTGGCTCACTTGTTTGCTCACATTAAGGTCACATAAATATGTTGTATTCATCGGGGGTGTAATTAGAGTAAAGTTATAATGTTGTTGCAATGAAGTTTTCACGACTTCAGTAGGGATGGGAGGTTGTACAGGGAAGAGACAATGTCAAGGCTTATAAAACGTATAAATGGTGAGTATCTCACATTGTATCATGGAATTATTGTAATGAAGTCCAATGTAGTTGATGTAGCCTTGCGAGGCCAAGATTCCAACAAAGATATTTATATGTAGTGAACTTGACTAGTTAATGCTGGGATTATGTTATCCTGACCTATTTTTGACAGTAATCGACTTATAACATCTCGGCTTCACGTGAAATCAAACTAAACTCAGCTAAATGTTATTTGGGAGTGTTTGTGGCAAATTAGGATGAAGACACGAGTCTACATTGGAAACCTTCCACATGAAGGAATAGTATTTCTATTTTTATTGATATCCAAAATATTAGTCAGGGATACTTATGGAGGCTGAATAACTCAAGTGGTTTGATTTAAAGGTTGAAGAAGTCAAAAGACTGAAATTTAAACCCTAAAAAAAGTGTAAAATGGTAAGTTAGCTACTAACATTTGCTTATAAAAAAATTTAGGGTCAATTCTTTTTAGTTTTTTTAAAAAAAAAAAATTAATTTTTGGGATGAGCCATAAAAAATGCCACATGTGTTGATGTCAAATGGTTGTCCCTAATATGTTCATGTATTGCTCCTTATTACAGAAATAATTAAATCGATTATTAAATATATATGAGATCTATGTAAAATAATGTTTTTTATTTTATTTTTGTCCTTATAATTAATTTTGTTTTAAAATCGTCATTAATGTTAATGATTGTTAAAAAAAGCTAAGAGGACAAACGGAGAAGGGACAAAAATAGAATTTAAAAAATATGAATTTACATAAACAAAAATAACAATAAAAGTAAAATAGTGAATATATAGAGACCAAATATATATGCTTTCATTTTATTTTTATCACTATAGGTTCGTGCTCTTTATTTTTGTCCATTATTCGTTTGTCATCTAAGCTTTTTTTAATGGCTAGTAGCAACATGGATGCTTTTAAAACAAAATTGATCTTATAGGGTTGAATTTGAAACAACAAAAATTACAAGGGCAAAAAATAAATAAAAAAAAACTAACATACATGGACTAAATATATATTTAAGCCTTAAATTTTAATTTTTAGTGGACCTTTTATTCTATAAAGTTATTAGATATTCTTTCTTGAGTTTAATGGTCATTTAACGTGGGTGTAAAAGTTTTGTACTATTAGCACATTATAATCATTCCTAGACATGACTTTAGTGGTAATTACAATAAAATTTAAATATTTTTAATAATTTATCGGTTGTGAATGAATGATAGTGTAAAAAAAATTTGTACTGATGGTATATGAAATAATTTTTTTTCTTCTTAATACGTTGAAAACTAAAAATATTTTATGAAAATATTTCAAAATTCATATATACTCGAGTATGAAAGGATTTCTTACACTAATTCTTTAAAATAAATAATATAATATAAGACAATTGATTAACGCATCAAATTGTTAAGGGGTTTCCATTTGATCTCATAATATTTAAAATTCGTCGATGAAACAAAATAAAAAACAAGCATTAAAAATGAAACTAAGAATGATATTCAATAACATAAAAAAAATGTCTTTATCTCCTTTAGAATCTTTTTAAATGACACTCACACCTAATCTATTATGTATTTACCACAAAAGTTATGCATAACATGTTTTTTTGCTACACTTACATCTTTATTTGTCATTTATCAAAAATACATTTGAATACATATTTTGATTGTGTGACTAAGAATGTAATCATATTTTTTAAATTGCAAATACTAAACGTATATCTGTATCTCTATAAATTAAAAATAACCAAATGTGCACTTTGGTTTAAAAATATTGCTGAAAATTTTATTTTTTTAATTTAATTTTCATGCACCGATTACGTAAAATATTTTATATTATTAATATATTATAATCATTTGTGTCAATTACTTTAAAATAATATAATTACTATTGAAAACAAATATTTTCAAATATTAAATTTTTATGATTCACTGTCAAAATAAAAACTATTTATAATGACAATATATATAAATTAAATCATTTTTTTCCTTAAGATGTAACACTCCTCTTGATTATATTTGAATTTAAGAATTAAAAACTATATATTATTGTGACTAAAGAATGATTTTACAACACCTAACGAATCTATTTGCAATAAAACACTTTTTTTTACAATGCAATAAAACACAACGAATCTAAGATAATAAGGAAGAAAGACTTTTTTTCTCAATAAATTAAATCCAAAATCAAATTAGTCAAAATAATACCGTATATTCTTAATATATAACTCATGAAATATCCTTAAATTAAACACTTTGGAAGCTAGAATATCAATAATTAATCACTCGACGTGGATTATAATATACATCCATCCCAATTCATTAAGAAATAAAAAAAAATGCAATTAAAAACCTAAAAAGCATAGCTTTAGACTTAGATAACTAAAACTTATAGTGATCACCCATTCATAGCTAGTGACATGTTATAGCATTAGATAATTTCCAATGTGACGATCCTGGCGAATGCATGAAGTTGAGAGGTTCACAAACAACCTTCAAATTATGATCTTTATGGAAAATATTGAACGTACCCTTAAACTTGGTCAAAGTGGACAACACAAACCCAAAGTTAATAGTTCCACGAGAGTGACTACCAACAATGTTGGCTGGTATGTCATTATCCACATTCATTTTAAATTGAACTTCATGGTTAAACTGGCTATCAACTCCTTGGGAGAAAGGATTCAAGGAAGTGGTGGCAAGAATTCTTTTGTATTGTTTGCCAATGAATTCAACATCAACTGAAACTTCGTGATATGAGAGAGTGTGCCAATAGTTAGGATTGGACACAACAAGGGTAACGTTCCATCCAAGAGTGACGGTAGAACGTTTTGTATTTAATATGTTGAAGGATGCTGAGTCAACTTCAAACGTTGGGTCACTAGTGTGCAAAGTGAATAAGGATAAGATCAAGAGAATGAGAATGATGGCAACGGCCACAGTACCAAAACAGATAAATCGACCTTTACAAGGTTTTGTACATCCTGAGTTGGTCATGTTGCCAGATTCTAGTACAACACAACAACAAAAAAGAATATGTCAAGAACACAAAAAATATCAAGACAAATGATAAGTAATAAAAATATTAAATTTGTGATAGTAATATATATATATATATATATATATATGTAAAACTGACAATATTAAAGCTAGAAATAGTATATTTAGCAATAACAAGAAAAGAGTAAAAAAATAGTATTACTGTTTTTTTTTTCTCACATGTTTCTTTTATGACAACATTTATGCATATTCTAAGTGAACAAACTTTCAAGTGTATTATTATTTTGGTTTGAATTCCGAATGAAGGTTTTTTTCTATAATAAATTAATATGGTTTTATAATGTGATTTTTAAATTTGTGATATTTCTATAATAAGTTAAATATTAAATTTGTGATACATCATCTAAAAAGTAGACAATATATATGATAATAAAACTGAAAATATTAAAGTTAGAAATAGTATATTTAGCAACAACAACAAAAGAGCTAAAAATAGTATTACTTGTTTTTTTTTTATTTCTCACATGTTTCTTGTATGATATGCGCTCCTATGAGGTTTTTTTTTTGTCAATACCCTTTTTTTGAAAAAAAAACACAAAAATACCCCCATTTAAAAAAAATATACCAAAATGTCCCATTTTTTTTTTTCTTTACTTACAAGTCGCCATTTGGAATGGCGACTTCCTTAAGGAAGCCCGAGTTCCAAATGGCGACTTCCTACTTGATTTTTAAAAAAAGAGGTATTTTGGTATATTTTTTTCAAAAGGGGGTATTTTGGTGTTTTTTTTTTCAAAAAGAGGGTATTGAAAAAAAAGACCCCTCCTATGAAGCACACAGTAAATACGAGAATTTCTTGCAATAAAATAATGGTCAAAACTCAGAGATATGTTTTCTTATTTTTATGACAACATTTATGCATATTTTAAGTGTATTATTATTTTGGTTTAAATTCCGAATGAAAGTTTTTTTATTTATTTATAATAAATTAATATTTGATTAGGGTTTTATAAAACTGTTTTGTGATATTTTAAAAATTCAAATTTGAGATATTGTTTGATGTTTAAAAAAAATATTTTTCACAATTATTTTTAATTCAATTGATTTTAAAACTAAAAAAAAAATTAAGTATAAGATGTTTCTCTTTACTAGTTATTTTTTTCCAAGAAATAAAATATAAAAATACAGATAAGTGTATTTTTTTGTTAACGATCATAAAGAGAGTAATAACAAATATAGCATTGTGTTCACGTATTTATTCTCCAATGAGAAAAGGAATAAATAAAGTGAATATACATATATAACAAAATATTTTAGGAACAAAACTACAAGAAACAAGAGCCTAACCCTAGCTCCACCCCATACAGACCCAAAAACTATATGCTCCCATGTTTAACATGGACTATATCACTAATTTTGGGAACTATTGTCTTAAAACCACAACAACAAAAAGTAAAGTTTTTATTCAATAAAATGTTCTTATACTAGTATTAAAATTAAATTTAATAAAATCTTATGTATTTAAAATTAATATTATTTCAATAAACATCAAATTCATTGAATTTAATATTAATACAAAATCAATTATATTAATTTAATAAATAACTCTATAGAATAAAACGTATAAAATTCTTAAAATCTGTTTTAGACATCAATACATATTGCATGACCAATATATCATTATAACTTTCTTTTTCTCCTACAAGTCTATAAACCGAAGAGGTCAGGGTAGAGATGAGACTGCAAAATTATTGTCTCCAAACTATATTTCTAATAGAAAATAAATCCTATAGCATAAACAAACATTAAAAGAATCACGAAAAAATAAATTAATAATAATAATAATAATATACTGATAGCCTAAAGAATCTACTATTATATGATGGTTTATTAAAAAAAATTAAGATACCTGGATCCGCCATCACTGATAATCACAATGAACACTTCTTTGCTTATTATTCTTCGTCAACTAAGAGTAAGAAGTCTCTAGATGAATACAAAAGATACACCATAACCTATATAAATAGAGTTGTCACTGAAATCTGTCCATATATTTGGCCCATATACTTTAAGATTATTTTATATATTAATATATATTTTAAGATTATTTACTTATGGTAATATGATTTATTTTAGTTTTATTTTTGCTTGTTTTGTAAAAACCATCAATGATCTCTTATTTAATTCAATAAAACTGTAATAATAAATTAAAATAAAATAATAAAATTGTGATACATAATAAATAAATAAATTCTTTGAGACGTAAAAAAAAAATCCATTCAAGATTTCGTTTACTTATTTATTTCTCATATTCTGATTTGTTTTCAAATTGATATTATGCCTTTCATGTTTTTATTTTATATTTTTATTTTTTTTTTAAATTTAAAAACTAGTTCTTCATAATTAAAAACAATAGGCAAAATCACATTACAAAGGTTTCAAATTAAAATTATCATCTTTCTAAGTTTTCCTTTTTTTTTTAATTTAAAAAATAACTCTTTATAAAGTTTGGCCCATATATCAATCAAGTATTTCATCAAGTATCAATTCAAACTATTAATTAATAAGAATTTAATACAAAATTTTGACTCTATATTTAATATATATTTTAAGATTATTTACTTATAGTAATATGGATTACTTTAGTTTTATTCTTCCTTGTTTAGAAAAAACCATCCATAATATCTCATTTGATTCAATAAAACTGTGATAATAGGTTAAAATAATACAAGATGTTTACTCTTTTTTTTTCTCATATTTGGATTTGTTTTCTTGAATGATAATAGGTAAAAATAGTCCTTTCTTTATTTTTATGCACGTTACGGTCCAAGTGGAGAGCGTTGAGCAAAAATAATCTAGATATGTAATACAGTTTACATATAAAAAATAAATAATAAATAAGTTTACATATAAAAAATAGTTCTTGAGATACAATTTCATTCAAGAAAAAAGTGATATGAGTAAATTTAATATCAAAAAACTGTAAAACGTAATAAATAAATGCATTCAGATCTTTTGCTTATTTGTTTCTCATATCTAGATTTTTTTTCAAATTAATAATATCGTACAAGTTTTCCCTTTAAAAAAAAAATCTTACTTATAAAAAAAAATATATATATCAAAGAGATTTCATAATAATTTTACTAAATATATATTAAAAAAAAAATCTTACTAAATATATTTCATAATAATTTTAAAATCTGATTGAAAAAAAATTAAATCAAAGAGATTTTTTGGTATGATAAATTTAATTTGAAAAAATAAATAAATGCTTTTATACACTTGTTTTTACAGAACCTTTGTACACCTTGAATAAAAGAGATGATATCAAATGAATAATTATATATAACAGAGTATGTGTGGAAAATAGAATAAAAATATATATACTAATGATCTTAATTTTTGGGTGATATTATTCTTTTAAAAAATCTCTTATTTGAAAACAATTAAAATTAACCTATATTTAATTTTCTTTTTTTTTTTCATAAAAAAATTATTATCAAAACTACAAGTTGGATGCTAAGTTGAAAAAAAACACCGAATGGATTTAAATAACAAAATCAATAAATAAATAATTGATTGTTCTTGAGATGTAATTTCATTCAAGAAAAAAGTGATATAAGTACAAAGAATATCGAAAACCGTAAAAATAACAAATAAATGCATTTAGATCTTTTTCTTATTTGCTTCTCATATCTACATTTTTTTCAAATTAATAATATCATACAAGTTTTTCTTTTTTTTAAAGAATATTCCTTATTTATCAATATATATATATATATATATATATATATATATATATTCATATAAATTGCTTCATAATTATTTTAAAATCTGAATAACTATATGCACAGAGTATAATATATATTAATGATCATAATTTTTGGTTGATATAATTCTTTTAAAGAAATTTCTTATTTGAAAATTATTAAAATTAACCTATATTTAACTCTTTTTTTATAAAAAATATTACTATCGAAACTACAAGTTGGATAATAAGTTGAGAAAAACTAAGTATGAATCTAAATAACAAAATCAAAACACAAGAATATATTTTAAAAATTCAAAAATTGGATATGAAACACAACCAAAGAACAATAATATGTAAAAATTGTTACTACAAAGTTCTTTCAAACACTTCATCACCCCAATAGAATCACGCTCTCAAAAAGAAATGTCTAATTACCGCTCATAAAACTCTAAAATAAAAGAAAAAGTTAGATATAAACTTAAATTGTTTCTGATTGATACAATTTGTAATTAAGAACTAGATTCATATATATAGTATTGATTTCTCATTTCCTTTACAATGCTAAGCAATATCTGATTATTTCAACATGTATTATTTCAGTCAAGTTCAACAATCTCCACATTAATTAAAAAGGATACATCTAATGCTTCCATTGTCTACACTAATCATAATTCAAAATAACTAGCAAAATCAACTATAAAAAGTATACTTCACTTGAATTTAAACCACTTTAAGAATTTCTTCATGCCAAAAAATATGGTACAATTTCCATGTTGGCATTCTCATGAAGTTTTAACATGTTGATGGTGATAACAACAATGAAGATCACCGTTCATAATTAACAAGATATTCCAAAAGGGGTCATAATCACTTAACAACGGTCCAATATCAATTGTCTAATCATTGATTATTCAAAAAGATACAAAGAATATTATTCTCACATATGACATCAATATCAAAAGAAAAAGACAATGCTCAGTTAAAAAATGCATTCTAGAAAAGCCTTGAACATATCAAAAGAAAGATTTAATGTAGAATTTTCTCCAGTAAGAGTTATTAGATTATGATTTAAATCAATCAAGTTACACTAGAATATATATATAGGATTAAATTGAAAATCAATCTAGTAGTAGAAACAACTTTTTAACTTAAAAGAGTTATCTGAATAGGTGTAGAATACTTGTCATTCTCAACGATAAATTATCCGAAAGTTGAAAATACTAGAAAGATTTCTTGAGGTATAGCCTGAAAAGATAGTAGAAGAATACTCAAAGCCTAAAGAGGTAAAGTAAATAACACTTGCTTTCTATTGAATTATAGTGGACTGAGCTATCGACTCTACTTAAACAAATTATCTCTTTAATGGAAAGATTAGATATAGCAACAATTTATTGTGAATTGGGATAAAAAAATACTTGTGTCTCTCTTCTCTTTCTTCATCTCTTTAATTTAATCAGTTCTTTATGATTCAACATCAACTAATATTTAAATTGATTTATAACCAAAGTTGGATGCTTTGATGAAGAATACATTTTAGTTTATAAAATAAAATTGATTTGAAAGTCAACACTATTGAAATCCATTTTTCTTGTGTAATCCAACACCTTTAACTTTGGCATCACATCTCCATTAAAAACCTTAAGACATTAGGTATATGGATAGCCTACCTTATGTATTCAACATTTAACTCATTTATAGTAAGTGTAGGACTAATTACTATTCACACTTGAATTCTACAATCTCTCCCATCAAATGTGAATCTCCCACATCTTATACTTGCATCACTATTACAACCAATGGAAGATGCCTCCCAACCACAATACTAGTAAGACTTTTGATACAACAATTCAATACTAAGATAGACCCCCCCTTTTATACTAAACCGAACTATGACTTCGATACCACTTATTGCAGAGTTTAAATTATAGAATAATAATATATCTTTTTGAGTAACAATTCTAACATATCAGTTTTATATTTTTACAAGACCAAACATATCATCAACATCACCTTTAAAAATGGTACTATTCCTAGATTTAACTTATTTATTTATAAATTTATAAATTTAAATGGAAAATAATGTTATTTAAATATTAGTATTTATTTAACATATAAATATTCATACTATAATATGAGCCAATTCATGAGTTAACTGATAACTAAAAAACGGTTTGGCAGGACCTTTTTTTTTGGTCAAATATAATGTTTCATAACATAATAAATGGCTATGTTTATCCTTTATTTCTCAACAATCATTTTCAAACCTCACCTTATTATTTTAAAAATACAAATAAAGCGCCAATTTTATTCTACAATTACTTTCTTCTCTGGCCAAATTAATCAACTTTTTCTTATTAAAAATAAAATAGAAATTTTATTCTACAATTACTTTCTTCTCTGGCCAAATTAATCAACTTTTTCTTATTAAAAATAAAATAGAAGTAACAATACTCTATTAAACTTTCTTCTCTCTACAAATATCTCAACTTTTTCTTATTAAAAGTAAAATAAAAGTAGCAATACTTTATTTAGCAAGACGATAATAAATAAATTATTATAAGTACCCGAAATATGTCAAGATTTCTATCCAAGTCCATGTGTCCTACGAAGAGGTTGTATTTGATAAATGATAAAAAGATTATATGACTCATGATAATGAAGTTGGACCAAGTACTACACATATATACCAATGATATTGTACTCGTAAAGTGATACAAAAAGAATTATATTTATTAATTTATTTTTATATTTTTAATTTTTTAATTCATGTCTCCTTGAACTCATTTGATTTTTTCTGTAATCGATAATTTTTTTTACTTCCACATGAATATCCTAATTTTAAACTAACTAACTTTTAAGGAATCTATGAAGTTGGACCGACTGCTACATGTATTAATGACAAAACACATGGTTAATGATGAAAAAATATTATTTAAAATAAAATAAATTTAAATTTTCTTCTCTATGTTGTTGTTGTTGGGTGGATTCACTCTCCAAGTGGAACCCACTAGTTTTATTAGTATTAATATTATTATTAGTATTATTATTATTGAAAAAAAAAGAAAGAAAGAAAAAATGTATTATTAGGCTAGGCCCACGTGAAGGAAATAAAAGGGATTTAGAAACTCTAAGAATTAGGAGAAACAAAGAGAATGGCTGCCATATAAGAAAAATAAGGGTTTGGTTCCGGTGGTGGTAACAGGTGTGTAGCAAATTTGCTCCGTTTGATCAACAAATTTAGTATGTTATTTCTACCACTGAGTTTGTTATTTTAATATCCAGTTTCCGCATTATTGAGATAGTTATCGCTAATTATCTCTGGTTTTTCTCAACAAAGTGGTATCTAGAGCTCGGTTATTTAATTTGTGCATTTAAATGGAGGAGGAAAATAAAGGTCCCAATATGATTAAACTCAACTCTTCTAATTATACACTTTGGAAGACTCTCATGGAAGACATGTTATACAGTAAATATGTGTATGATCCTATTGAGGGTGACACTGCTAAACCCGCAGATAAATCTGACGCTGACTGGAAGAAGATGAATAGAAAGGCAGTAACATTGATCAATCAGTGGTTGGATCTTAGTGTGTATCCACATGTTGAAACTGAAATAGATGCTAACAAGATGTGGGAAAAATTAAAAGAGTTGTATGAACGAAAGAATGTGCAAAATAAAGCATTCTTGATTCAGAAGCTGGTGAATATGAAATACAAATATGGGGATTCAACGAGAGAGCATATCAGTTGACAACTGCAGAAATTAAATTAGATGATGAGTTGCAAGCGTTGTTATTGTTGAGTTCCTTGCCTGATAATTGGGAAGTCCTTGTTGTGACGTTGACCAATTTAGCTCCAAGTGGAAAGTTGAAAATGTCAACAGTTAAAGAGAGCATGTTGAATGAATAAGCTCGAAGAAAGGAACGTGGTTTGATTGGTTCTTCCTCAAAGTCAGAAGCACTAGTTACTCCTAGGCGTGATTTCTTCTCATCTTACAGTGCTGGTGATTTTGGCATGGTAAAAATGATGTAAAATTATCGGTATGGGAGATGTTTGGGTTGAAAATGGGATTGGTTGCAAGCTTCAATTGAAGAATGTTGGACATGTACCTAATATTCGTCTCAATTTGATTTCGGTGAAAGCCTTGGATATTGAGGGTTATCACACTTACTTTGGTGGTGGTGGTATATGTAAAATCACCAAAGGGTCCCTAGTGGTTGCAAAGGAGCAAAGTTCCACTTCTCTCTATAGGATGTCGACGAAGTTATGCAAGGAAGAAGTGAATGCAATTGAAGATGCATCTTCTGATTTATGGCATATGCGCCTCGGTCACTTGAGTGAGAAACGACTCAACATACTTGCGAAGAAAAACTTTCTTCCTGTGAAAGATACGTCTCTAAAAACCTGCACTCATTGTTTTGCTGGAAAACAACAGAGTTTCTTTTCGTAATACTAGTCCTCATATGAGGCAAAATATTCTTGATTTAGTTTATACTGATGTTTGTATGATGGATAGTAAATCTCTTGGTGGTGCATCACATTTTGTTACTTTTATTGACTACCACTCTAGAAAAGTGTGGGCATTTCCTTTGAAATCTAAAGACCAGGTATTTGGAGTCTTCAAGCATTTTCATGCAAGTGTTGAAAAAGAAAAGGGAAGGACATGGAATCAGGTTTGAGAAAACAGTTCCAAAGACTCCTCAACATAATGGTGTTGCAGAGAGAATGAATCGTACCATTAATGACAAAATCAGATATATGTTATCTCATGCAAAATTATCGAAATCCTTTTGGGGTAAAGCAATGAAAACTGCAGTGGATTTGATCAATCTTTCTCCTTCTACTTCACTTGATGGTGATGTTCCAAATAGAGTGTGGACACGGAAAAATGTCTCTTACCGTCATTTGAGAGTTTTTGGTTGCAGATGTTTTGTTCACCTTCCAAGAGATGAAAGGTCCAAGCTTGATAGTAAATCCAAACAGTGTATATTCGTCGGTTATGGTGATGAAGAATTTGGTTATAGACTGTGGGATTCGGTTGACAAGAAAATTATTAGAAGCCGAGATGTGATATTTCTTGAAGACCAGACTATTGAAGATTTTGATAAAACTGAAAAACAGAAATCAAATTCCAGAAGTTACATTGAAAATGTTGCGCCTAAGTCCCCGACAGAAACCTTTGTTGATGGGGGAGATATACAGGTAGATGATGAGAATGTAAATCATGATCATGTGCCTCACCATGATGAGCAGGTTCCAGTTGAGCCACCAGCCAAGTTTGAGTTGAGAAGATCTACTAGAGAACGTCAACCTTCTCAAAGATATCCTCCACATGAGTATGTGATGATCACTGATAGTGGAGAGCCAAAGTATTATCAAGAAGCTATTACAAATGTTGATAAAGAAAAATGGTTAAAGGCCATGCAAGAAGAGATAAATTCCTTGCATGAGAATCAAACATTTGATTTGGTAAAGGTGCCTAATGGCAGAAAACCACTCAAGAACAAATGGGTATACAAGATAAAGGCAGAAGAGGATAGTTCGCAACCAAGATACAAAGCAAGATTGATTGTGAAAGGTTTTAATCAGAGAAAAGGTATTGACTTTGATGAAATTTTTTCACATGTGGTGAAGATGTCCTCTATCTAAGTTGTGCTTGGGTTAGTAGCTAGTTTGAACCTAGAAGTTGAACAACTTGATGTGAAAACTGCATTCCTTCACGGTGATTTGGAGGAAGAGATCTATATGGAGCAACTAGAGGGTTTCGAAGTCAAAGGTAAAGAGAATCTTGTGTGCAAATTAAAGAAAAGTTTGTATGGGCTCAACCAAGCACCTCGACAATGGTACAAGAAATTTGATTCTTTCATGGAGAAACATGGGTATAATAAAACTACTTCTGACCATTGTGTGTTTATCAAGAAATTCTCTGATGGTGATTATATTATTCTCTTATTATATGTGGATGACATGTTGATTGTTGGTCATGACACTAAGAAGATTCAATCTTTAAAGAAAGATTTGAACAAGTCTTTTGCAATGAAAGACTTAGGTCCTGCAAAACAAATTCTGGGTATGAGAATTACTCGTGACATGAAGAATAATAAATTGTGGTTGTCTCAACCACAATTATATTGAGAAGGTGTTAGAGAGGTTTAACATGAGCAATTGCAAACCTTTTAGTACTCCACTTGCTACTCATTTTAAATTGAATTATGATAAATGTCCTACAAGTGAGAAAGACAAAGAAGAGATGAAGAAGGTTCCTTATGCATTCGCAGTTGGTAGTTTGATGTATGCTATGATATGCACAAGGCCATATATTGCTCATGCAGTTGGAGTTGTTAGTCGATTTCTCTCTAATCTTAGTAAAGATCATTGGCAAGCAGTGAAGTGGATTCTCAGATACCTCAGAAGCACTTCCAAAGTGTGTTTATGTTATGGAGGTGATGAACCTGTGTTGGATGGCTACACAGATGCAGATATGGCAGGTGATCTTGATTCTAGAAAATCTACTTCTGGTTATATGATGACTTTTGCATGGGGAGCTGTGTCTTGGCAATCAAGACTACAAAAGTGTGTTGCTTTGTCCACTACTGAAGCTGAGTACATTGCAGCAACTGAAGCTTCCAAAGAACTCTTGTGGATGAAGAAATTCCTATATGAGTTAGGCCTCAAGCAAGATAAGTTTGTGTTATTCTGTGACAGTCAGAGTGTGATCCATCTCAGCAAGAATTCGACTTTTCATGCAAAGTCGAAGCATATTGAAGTGCGGTATCATTGGATACGAGATGCATTGGAAATGAAGTCATTTTTAATTGAGAAGATTCATATTGATGAGAATGGTTCAGATATGATGACGAAGACCTTGCTTGTGTCGAAGATGATATGCTGTAGGAAGAAAACTGACATGATTGAGCAGTACCTTCCCACTTGAGTCGTGAGGAGGAGATTTGTTGGGTGGGTTCACTCCCCAAGTGGAACCCACTAGTTTTATTAGTATTATTATTATTGAAATAAAAGAAAGATAGAAAAAAAAGGGGTATTATTGAGATAGGCCCACGTGAAGGAAATAAAAGGGATTTAGAGATCCTAAGAATTAGGAGAACGAAAGAGAACGGCTGCCAGAGAAGAAAAATAAGGGTTTGGTTCTGGTGGTGGTAATAGGTGTGTAGCAAACTTGCTCCGTTTGATCTACAAATTTAGTATGTTATTTCTACCACTGAGTTTGTTATTTTAATATACAGTTTGAGTAGTTTTATCTTCTCTGAGAGTAACTTTGGCATACCCACTTTAGTGGAAGGTTGTTATAAGGTTGTTATTGTTGATTGATGTTCCCTATTGTTATTAGGAAGACTCTGGTGTACCATTAATTATTATAGTGGAAGTTTTACTAGATTAGGTCCCGTGGTTTTTATTCTCTCAATTTGAGGAAAGTTTTCCACGTTAAAAATTGTGTTTGTCTCATATTTAATTTTCTGCTAATTATTTTTGCTCTGGAATTGTATTTTCTGTTTGGCCATTTATCTGCACATGTGGGGGAAAAATATTCCGCATTATTGAGATAGTTATCGCTAATTATCTCTGGTTTTTCCCAACAGTTGTCTCTATATATTAACAATGTATTAATTTTTTAAAATTATTTTTATTTATTTGAACTCTCATAACGTAACTTTATATAACAAAGTTTACAAGAATGGTCGCTCATAAGATAAATTAAAACAATCTATAGTAATTTTGAAATTTAAATTTTTCCAGAAAAAAGTATCACTTTTTTAGCCTTTACAAAATTATTATGCAAGCATAAAGTTTATGTCGCAACATCAACATATATTTTGTATGATTTTTTTTTATACTTGTTTACAACACTATAAAAAGTTACTCCACAAAAAATGAACTCAAAATTCAATTTTTGGGTCCATATTTCAAAGACTTTTATCTTAAACAAATTGTTGAAGAAAAATTCCTTATGAAATTTCAATGATAACAAACCTTAATGGTTAAATGATTAAGAGATTTTGATACATCTTGTTATCTTATATGTGTTTTTAAATGATTTTAGTATGACAGAAAAATCATACAAGATTAAGTAAAAAAGAACAATGTGAAAAACAAGAAATACTCTTATAACAGACTTCAAAATGTTCAACCCTCGAAGATCAAAATGTTATGTCTGTAACATAAGGCAATAGGTTCATATATATTTACATAAATAAATTTAATGATCAAAGTTCACGTTCCTACACTTATTCAAGAAGAATAATCTTACTTAAATGTATCAAAAAGGTAAATTAAAACAACCTATAAGGTAAATTAAAACAACCTATAGTAATTTTGAAATTTAAATTTTTTCAGTAAAAAATATAACTTTCTTAGCCTTTATAAAATTATTATGCAATCATAAAATTTATGTCGCAACATCAACATATATTTTGTATGATTTTTTTTTTTGTATACTTGTTTACAACACTATAAAAAGTTACTCCACAAAAAATGATCTCAAAATTCAATTTTTAGGTCCATATTTCAAGAACTTTTATCTTAAACATATTGTTGAAGAAAAATCCCGTATGAAATTTTAATGAAAAAAAAAAATCTTAATGATTAAATGATTAAGAGATTTTTATACATCTTGTTATCTTATATGTGTTTTTAAGTGATTTTAGTAAGACAGAAAAATCATACAAGATTAAGTAAAAAAAAACATTCTCATAACAGACTTCAAAATGTTCAACACTGGAAGATCAAAATGTTATGTCTTGAACATAAGACAATACGTTCATATATATTTACAGAAATAAATTCAATGATCAAAGTTCACGTTCCTACACTTATTCAAGAAGAATAATCTTACTTAAATGTATCAAAAAGAGTAAGAAGAAGAATCCTCAAGATTCTCACTAGATCATTAAGTCAAAGAATGAGAGTCACTTTGATAAACTATAAAATATATATGATATGATACATAAGCTATCAAAGGAATAAGTGAGATCTGAAGACCAAGAATCACAATAGTGTCATTTAACTTAATAAAAACTACAACTTTACAAACATCAGAAAGTTACAAGATTAGAAGATTCATATGCAAAAGTACACAAGTACAAAAGTTACTGAAAAGTTGGATAATTGTACTTGCATTGTGCACTAATCAGATGAACTATCACCACAAAAAGATGTGCATTGAGACATGTTCTTTTTCTCTCCCCTGAACTAAATAGAAACAAACCAACCAACATTCTGAAGTCAACTTAAAACTCACAATGTTTATGAATCCTCAAGATTTCCATCTTTACAGGCTGAAACACATTGGAACTTGTACCCAACAACACATAAATACTTTTGCAAACTTATTGATGCTCGTTTACAAGTTAAATATATAGGATAACTCGTAAATTTAAAGCAATAAGCATGTACACCAAAATATAACTCCTTTATGACAAAAGTGCAGAAGTTTGATTAAAAGTTCATCAAATATACTTAGAGATCATTAGATTCAAAGTATACACGAGTGTGAACGAACTATCTTATCTATGTCAAGTTCTAAGAACTTGATGCACAATCTAAACTTTGTTTGTAAACATTCTAAAGTCATCTTTTAGTTTGTAAAAGAGACTCAAGTTCAATTTTGATTGTTGGTAAGGCAAGAGTGACTAAGAAAATGATTTGTAAGCCTCTAAATGCTAAGAAAATATAGTTGAGAAATGTCAGGTTGACTGGATCTTACAAGTACAATACTTCAGAAGTTGTCACAAGCATTTTAGTGAAAAAGTCACCAAGGGTGAGGACTACAACGTGTGTATATGTAGTTGATCTTATAGAATAATGAGAAAGTACGCAATCTTGAAGAGTATGATAATGTCGTTAGTGCAAAAATACCACAAAAGAAAGATGAACCACTATTACAAGAAGTAGAACTAAAGTATTTATCCATAAACCTTGTGGAACACTTAACCCAAGGTCTTCATGTATGATGAATGGTCAATGTAAAAAAAGATTTCCAAAAGAGTACTAACAAGTGACACTTCAAAGTAATAATTCATATCTAGAGTATAGAAGACATATCTAGAGTATAGAAGACGAAGTACCAAGCCAATATGTCTTAATAGAAAATTGTTAGTTGATAATAGATGAGTTCTTCCTTACAACCATTGGTTATTATTAAAGTATGACTGACACACAAACGTTGAAATATGTAGTAGCATCAAGAGCATTAAATATTTGTATAAGTATGTTTACAAAGAGTTTGATCGAGTTACAATAGAGATTCAACAATATATTGATGCAAGATAGATTTGTTAACATCATAACATCTAAACAACTAACGATCAATTCTCTTCAAACATATTAGGTGCTAATAATCTCCCTATTTTTTATGATGACAAACATCAATTTTTGTGAATAATTTTTTTTATAAATAATATAAGTAAAAAATATTTGATGTAAAGCTCTTCTTAGTATGCGAAATTTTAAAAGAAATGGTGATAAAACTCCACTTTTTCATTAGATGAACATACACCTCCACTTTTTTCATTAGATGAACATTGCCAAAGGGTGATACAACTTCACTTGGTGTACCTTCTGATGTAGCAGACTATCTCTTTCTAGTTTGGACTTCATGAGCTTTCTGAAAGTGTAAGTTCCAAAGGTAGAGGATCTCTTCAGTAGGTTTGAAGGTAGAGGATCTCTTCCGTGCTCCATTTTATCCCTAATCTCGTTTGTGGCAAAAAAGATAACTTTGTCCCACTAAGTTGAGATTTTAATAGGATCCAAACTTTGAGCATTCTTACTCCTAATATTATTAATTTTAGCACTGAAGTAGGTAATGAATGAGTCTAGGTTTTGAAAGTCAAAGTGCAAAGATGGAATGGAAGCGTCTAGGTTCATGGGTATGGATGAGTCAGGTTCATATTGAGATTTGGTTGAGTTGGAATTAGATGACTCATGTGATGATGTTTCATAGACTAAATTAGTTACAACTTGAGTTGCTATCTCAGTTGATGTATGGATTGAATCCACAAGCAGAGGTGAGTGATGGTCATATGTAGGTGTGGAGGAAATGGGTAAGGTTTCTCTAGTCTTTTTTAGGTGTTTATGGAGGTTTTGTGCGTGAAGGCGAAGTTATGAAGGTGGGAAATTCAATATTTAGGGGATATATCCTCAAACATCTTATCTAAGGTGTCTGTTTTTGAATCAAAGTTGGAGCAAACAATAAATGTTTGAGAGGTTCATTTGTATGAGGTTGTAGAGGGGGCTGCAATAAGAGTTTGATATTTAGTGAAGGGTTTATATGGTGTTTTTGTAGTTTCAGGTTTAGTTATTTCATTACCACTACCAATATCAACCAGATAGTGAATAAGCTCATAAAGGGATTTACCTTCCGTCTCTTCCTCAAGATGAGGCTAGCTTCATCCATATTAAAGTTTTTCATCTTTTTCTACCACATAAGTCACCTGACTATCCTATTACTTTTATTTTTAGACTCTCGAGATGTTATTGGCTAAGAGAAACAAACAAAGGATATTTATTGACCAAAGTGGTACATCTTGATGTACTCTTGAATAACCTCTTTATTTTCTTCTGTACAACGAGAAAAACAATAAAAAAGAGGTTTTAATTGTATTTCATTTTGAAAAAAGGGTTTTATCAAGATTAAAGCAAAGTGATAAAACAAAATAGATAAGAAAGATATACATAAAATAATACAAGCCAATTTATTCTGGTTCACCACAAACATGGTAGCTAAGTTTGGTGCCTTTAAACTGACTGATTTAATCCCTTATTCACTAGCGATGCACACATCTAATGAACACCTACTAGTCAACCTAATTGTGTTCAAGTTTTCTCAACCTTCTAACTTAGTACAATCAAACTATTGAAGAATGCAACCACTAAGAGTTTTTTTTTTTTTACAAAGCTATGCTTTTAGAGAGTAAGATATCTCCTAGCACTTAGAAACGTAATAGGGTTAAGAACAAATGTGCATGGACAACAATATTATGCTTTTCGTAGTGTTTGTTGTTTACTTTAGTGAAGATTGCACGTCCTTTTATAGAGAGACCTCAGGGTTATTAAGGTTTCTAATCGTTGTCATGATTCCAAGAAATCAACATGTATCATAATGGTTTGTATTGAATCTTCAGAGGCTGATTCACCATTTAAACTTGTCCAAATATATCATCATAATTGGTTCAATGAATATTGATAATGAGACATGAATAACAGAGGTTATCATGATCATAGTATGTCAGACAGTTCTTTAGACAAATTATAGATTCAAGATGTTGAACAGATGATATTAAAATTTGACTTCTTCAAATTGTTGACTTATTATTAGAGTGTAAACTTTATATCAGCGCATTGATGTTCTATCAGAGCATTGAATTTCTATTAGTGTTGACTTTCTATCAAAATGTTGACTATCTATCAGAGTCAAACGATCAAATGCTTATCAACTTATCATACACAAACTTATTAGAGTTTGGCTTGCTAAAACAAAATTACTAGATGTGCGTTTGGGAGCGCGTTCATCAGAGTCAAATACTTTTTTAGAGGGTTTTTTATGTTCCCTTAAAGTGTCCAATCATAAGAGGATCTAGCGTAAATTCATTTAAGGTTGCATGATAAGGAAACTACACACTTAAATAAAACATCAGTGTTTTTAATTGTTCCCATAAAATAATATTTTCTATCATCAAAACAAGTAAGGGGCATAGTTCTTCAAATCAACTTGGTTCTAACATCTTCTTCCAAGATTGGAGCATATGAGTCTCCAACCAGGAAGAAAGTTTCTTCAGAACCATTAGAATTTCCTATGAGCCTTTTAACATCAATGCTTGTCTTAATGTTGTCCTTGGAAGCAATGAGCCTCAATCTTATGATATTGTGGATATTGACATTGGTGCATATAAGGATACCAAGTGCTCTTCCTAAACTTCTCCTCCTACTTCCTTTAGTGTTTTAATGAAAGTAGTCGTCATTTGTAAAATTGTGATAAGAGGTGAGTAGGGAATTATCTTGATCTTTCCTGATCTAGAGTTGATGATATAAGACCTCATGTGCTAAAGTGTCAATTTTGGCAATTTAGTCTTAATCTTGTGAGAGATGTTCCACATCAAACCATTGTGGTCTTTGTTGACATGGTCAATAGAGCCAAGTTTAGGTACCACACATCCAATCAGAGTATTGAAGAGCACATTATATACGAGCTTTAGATGCATTGACTTGGAGTTGATCTTGGGATCTTCAAACAGTTCCTTGCTATTTTAGGAGAGTCAACCTTTGATTCATAGCCATTCTCCATTATCATGCCTTCATCTAGGCATCTTGTAATAGAAACAATAATTTGTTGAGTGATCTTGACAACAATCCCTAAAATCATACTTGCAACTTCTCCATCTTTGTTTTCATAAGAATACCTATAGAATTCTTTAACTAACATATCTAGGGAAAATATTTGGTCAAAGTTAAAGTACACGGTCCATCCAATATTAGTAAAATCTTCGATGAAGTCGAATTCATTCTCAACATGATAAGTGAAATCAATTTGAAGTCCATTTAGAACATCCAGTTGGTTAATGTTACGTGCCTTAGCAGGGGGAAAAATAGTGTTACCCAAAGTAAAACAACTACTGAAACTTGAAGTCGTGAGAATCGAGGAGAGTTTCAAAGAATTTTTGAAGGTTTGAAAGAGTACAAAAGTGTGAGAAATACATGAAAGTGGTGAGTGACTTGAGTGTTGATGTTTTTGAGAAAAATATTTGAATTTCTTAATGTAAAAAAAAAAAAAAAAAATACCACGCACAATTTAAGAGACAAAACACAACATGTTTTAGAAAATTACGAAACACACATTTTTCATGAAAACAACTCATATAATATATAAATTGAATTGCAAATGATTAAAGGCAAATGATAAATTCAATTTATCAGAGGTAGAGCATGCTTGTTAACCAATAAGTTGGTTTTACCAAAGGCAAAGGCATACATGGATTCCAACATCATTCCTTTATAAATTGATTATTTAAAATTTTCTTTATAAAATTGAATATATCTTCAACAACGGGTTTTGTACAGTTTGATAGTTCTTACACTCGATTTTTTGAAACTAATTAAAATCAACCAAGACATCTGCACTTTCTACTAATAACTATGTTGCTTTGATTTTTATATTGCATCGAAGGATATGTAAAGTAGGGGAACACCCTATAAAGCTAAATAATAGAGGTAAAGCATGCTTGTTTAACCAATAAATTTGTTTTACCAAAGGCAGAGGCATACATGGATTCCAACATCACTCCTATATAAATTGTTTATTTAAATTTTTCTGTATAAACTTGAATATATCTTCAACAAGGGATTTTGTACAGTTTGATAGTTCTAACACTCGCTTATTCAAAACTAATTAAAATCAACCAACACATTTGTATTTTCTACTAATAACTACGTTACTTTGATTTTCCTATTGCACCGAGGGATATGTAGGAGTAGGGAAGCACCCTATAAAGCTAAATAATAAATTTTGTTTACTTTTCCCCTTATCTTTTACAAATATCAATTTATTTATTTTTGGAAATAAATTCACTTTAATTTTATATTCTTATTTAGGGTAAAGTACATATTTTTAACGTTTACATTTTTTTTTTGGATAATTAATTAGAGGTAGCATTTTCGGACAAGTGTTAATGTGACACCATAAACTCCAAAATAATATATAATAATTTATATCATATTTTTATAAAATTTGCAGCAGATAAATAAAAATCTATTTTGAAGAAAATAAAAACTTTTCTTTTTAATTTAGGATATCACGTTTCTCAAAAGTAAAATAAAACACTTTAAACTTAATTTTTCATTAAAATAGTGCAATCTCGATAATCTTGATTTAAGTATAATTACTTGGTTTAATTCTAAAAACTAACTAGAACTTATAAGGTTTTCATACAAAACTTCGTTTCAAATTAAATAAGAAAATACAAATTACAACTATTATTCCCGGTATCACCTATCAGAGCGGAGTTCCTTCCAAACTTGAACTTCAAAACTCATTAACTTGTAACAACTGCGATTTCGCAAACGCAGGATCAACCCAGTCAAACACAAACAACGAAGGAGGTGAATTTTGAAATCATGTTAATAGTATAATATAAGTAAGAAGAACACGCAAACAATCATAATAGAATCGTATCATCACACAAAAATTCCATCAAGAAAATATCACATTAAAGAATCAAAATCACTCAAGGAAAATCAATAAATTTCACTATAACATCAAATTGTCTAAGAGAAATTATCACCACACACGATACATATTAATCACAACAAAACAATCACAATAAAATGCAATGTTATGCATGAGGTTAGACTCTACTTCACAATGTGGTACTATTCTAACTCTGAAGTACTTGGTTAGGATGCTTGATACTATGCCATCATGCTGGTGGGCAGACAATTCAAATTGGCTTTGTCCTCATAGATCCCCTCAACTCAACCCGAGACACATATACGTGACAGTCGAGGTAAACGTGTTTCGCGTGGTAGCTCCCGACATTTGGAGTGGTACCTCCAAGTCACTTAGGAATTCCTCACCCGTATAACTCCAAGGTCTAACAATCTTGCCTTAAGGCTCGACAGCAGACAACCACGATCAGGCTCATTCAGTTGTACTTCCCCGAAATCACTAGGCTTATCAGGCCCTACCTATATGATGACAAAATAATCTTTACTTCACAAATTCTCAATATTTAAAATACCTCGGAATCATCTTTATAAACCATCACTATTTCATCATATATGGGGTACTTCAATATTCTCATCACAATTTTATAACATCATTAATCATACATAATCATAATCATCGTATAAATTCATCACAATTTTATAACATCACTAATCATACATAATTGTAATCATCATATATAAACTCATCACAATTTTATAATATCACTATTATCAATAAAAAATCAGCATTATCATCCCGCATACATTTATCATACCATGCATCCATATTTTACTATCACATCACATAAATTCGTCTAATCAAACATATGCATCAAATTCATTTGAAATCAAATATCATAATAATATCAAATACCACGCATTTAACGAAATTAATCAATCAACATCTTATAAATATTTCTATTCCATATTTTAGTCTCACAATTTCCATATTTTCACATTAATCAATTTATCACTCAAAGAGCTATTGTTGTACATAGCGAGCCCTTGATGAATCGTTGGAAAATACAGTTTTCCCGTTCATCTCACATTATATTATATTCATGAATTCAAATGATCTCTCACCCATTACCTTATTTCGAAGCTTTCACACGCGAATACGATTCCACGAACAAACAACATTTGTTCATTGACTCTTTGTCCTTCAATCGATCTAACTCGATAGTTTATGGGTAAACGTTAAAAATAAATTATGAGAAGATACTCTAAAAACTAAATTCGAAATTCGGTCAATGAAAATTACCATAAATCAGAAAAACAATCAATGGATAATATAGTCACTTTTCACACGATCGTTTTGGCGTTGGTTTCACTCAAATCGGACTTACGGTGAAGGAGAGCGGTGCAAAATAACAAAGTCTACAAACAGAGAAGTCGAATATTTTAGAAAGAAAATGGGGTTGTTAAAAATCTGAAAAATTATGTTTAATTGATGAGTTAAATGAATAAAATAACATACTCAAATTTGGGCAAAAATGGAACAAGTTTTTTTGAAACAGTTATCGATCACCTGTGTCAAACGATAGGCATATTAATGTGTTTTCTCTTGCTTATGCGGATGAAGCTCCCTTTTTTATTTTTTATTTATTTATTTTTTTTATCAACATAATTAGGGTTAACATACATGGGCCAAACCCATTGGTCCCTTTATTTATTTTATGTTTTATTATTATTTTTTTTATTTTGCTAAAACAAAACCAATTGTTACTTAATCTCATTTTTAATACTATTCCAAACATCAATTAATTTTCAAAACATTACTAATATTTTATAAATTATAGTAATTAAAATAATCAATATAAAAAAAGATATTTTTAATAAATGAAACTCTCACATTCAAAATAATCTCTACAATTATACTTATTTCTCAAAATACTCACATTATAATAATACCAACATATTAGAAAAAAGTCAAAATTATAAAATAAAAATAAATATAACATCAATATTTTATATTAATTATTAAATCATAATAAATATATATAAAATCACAATGTTATAGCAAGTATATAAAAATAAACAAAATCAAAAACAATATCAATTCTATCTCAAGATAATTATTTATAAAAAGGTAACTAAAAATAGAAAATAGTTATAAATAATTGAAATATAACTATGTGCATATTTAATATCAGTCAAACGCACAAAAAAATATTACATTAATTTGGTACGAGTATATACACGTAAAATCTTCTAAGAACTCATTCATTAAAATATTACACTAAAATACTATTTAGAAAAATATATAAAATATAATATTTGTTATTTAGTTTGCTCATGTAGTTCAATATGTATAAAAGTAGCACACAATCTGAAACACCCATATAACAAAAACTAATCACGAAATTTATTAACATGTATTCTAAAATAATTTTAAAACCAAATTAATTATTTAAAGTCATATTTCATTAATAAAATAGTTTATTATAAAATTTGGGGTGTTACAGTTAATACTTTTCCTACACATAATCGACTCTCGAACCAAAAATCTAGTTTCGAAGACTTTTTTTTTTTAATGGTTTTTCTAATGTTTTCCCTAACGCATTAGTAAACAATGGTGGTGACACTCAATTTTGAGCAAACTTGTTACTATTTCTTTTAGTTAACCATTTTGCACCATGACTCGTGTTGCGACAAAGTGTTTAATCCATACTATTCTTCTATACTTGATTTGAGAATGACGAACCAAGTTTTGATTGATTTTCTTGATAAATGTGTTTTTGTACTTTCTATTGTTAAATTGGTTCATGACAAAAAAAAATTGAAGAATGTGTAGGGGTTCTTAAGGAACACTTGAAAGAAATGTCCACGATGCTCAACTTGCTTTGAAGCCTTTGTAAATATAAAGTAACTTCTTGTTTGTTACCAATTTCAATCCAAGGAAAGTAAAATTTGTTTTTAATGTCAATTTCATGAGGTATAATTTTCTCTCTTTTTGTTGTTGTTAAAATGGTATAATTTTCTCTTTATCATTGAAACTCTCTATATTGGAAATGAATATGTTGGATTGTTGAATGCAAAGAGTAAAATTGTGTTTCATCTACTTGACACATTTTATGTTTTTCCCAATTTTCATTTGATCCTGGGGATAAGAGTTACATTGGTTGTTTTATGTCTATGACTTGTATTTTTTTTTTTTTTTTGTGTTTGTGTAGATTATTATGAAACTAAATTTGAGGTTGAATTTCTTCAAAGAATGAGGGAATAATGAAGACCCGCAAATAATTGTTTATGAAGAAAACAAGAAAAATTGCAAGTCAAGAATTTAGAATAATTTTAGTTTTATTTATGTTTTAGTTGAATTGTAAAAGTTTTATTTTAATTTTGTGGTGTAAATCCATTTAAGAGACCTATATTTATGGATTTAGGCCTTTTAGGTATATGAGAATTTTCCCAGCTAAGTCTTCTCTTTGAGTTCTTAGAGTAGAACTTGCTTGAATCTTATCAATGACTTCCTTACCATTGGAGTGATTCCTCATTGGCTTATCCATCTTCTAGGTAGTGGCGCCTTCATTTTTTTATCTTCTCCATCCATTCCATATTTGTTTCATTCTTTTCCCCTGTTATTTTGCTACTTTATTTCAAAAAACCACTAATAAGTTCTTTAACCTTATGTCAAATCAACTAAATCTCCATCACTTTACCTATATCATTTTTTATTTACCACTAAGTCAATGATATTGTAAAATTCGTTGCCAGACAATTTTAGTTGCGTAGGAAAATTTTACAGTTAACCTTGCTGAATAATTACTCTCCTACTAAGCAAAATTATTTAACCTTTCCATCTCATCATAACTAACTTTAGAAACTCTTAATTTAATATTCGTAGAATTTTGAGTTCGTTTTGTTGAGACAAACTCTATATTTTAAGTTTTGATAAAAATAAACAAAGGTTAATTAAGAATGTTAATTATGACTCTAAATGTTATGTTAATTTAACTTGTGTTTTTGAGTGGATTTAATTAAGAGCAGAATCAAGCAAATACAAGAAAAGACAACAACAAGATCATTCTGCATCACAACAGAGAATGATCTTCAGCTTCAACAAATTATCCATCACAGCAAGTTGGTCAAATCTTTTCTATCCATGTGATAAAAAGTCTGCTATGGAAATCATTCATATCTAATAAGTACATGACAAGGAACAAGTACGAATAATCCAGATTCAAAAAGGTTATTTGATCGCAAAGATCAAAGGACTCAAAGACAGACAAAAATCATGACGATCTGCATGTTCCAAAATTCAAATGTCAAGAAAGTTTGATCAATCTGGGCATATGACAAGACAATAACAAAGGAAATCTAGAACGTTTAAAACGGGAACTCCAGAATGATTATTGAAGCTCAAGAAAGTTCAAACTGATAAACCAAGAACGTTAATCATTCTCCGTTTTTCTGCACATCAACAACAGCCTTGTATTCTCTCTGTTTCAGTCTGCAATTCATTCCTAATTCTTCTCCAACCTTCTCTAGCTACACTCAAGACTCAAGGCAGATAATGTACCATCCAAGATCAATGAAGAAACGTCAAAGAAAGGACAGAGATGCTTTAAATGCTAAACCATTTAAAGTCAAAAAGCTATTTCAAAGAAGGATTATTTTTATTCTAAAATAATGTTTCAGTCAAAAAGCAAAGTCTCTCCAACA
>NC_021161.2:11925290-11980556 GCF_000331145.2 Cicer arietinum | reverse complement strand
TAAGTAACCAACAATATACAATCACACTTAAGCTTGAAATTCTGCAAAAACAGAGGCAACATCATTTTCTGCAATTCGCGAAACAACCACTGCTGCACATTCACATATCAGCTGCGAAATTGTCATTAGATACTCTATAAAGAATCTATTCTCAAACAAGAGTTGAGCAATATCAGATTATGTCAAATTCAATCATTTGTAAAAACTCAAACTATAAGAGTTTCTTTATAGTTTGTTTAAGATTGCTTCCTATCAAGGTTAGATAGGTGTTGAAATTGCTTTCTGGGTGGAAAGTAATTAAGGAAGAAATAGATCAAGGTCGATCTATTCTAGGTGTTGTAAGATTAAGAAGGCTCTTCGTTTTAAACACTTAGTGGAAAATCTCACAGTGTGAGGACTGGACGTAACCCACGTTGGGTGAACCAGGATAAATCTTTGTGTGGTATTCTCTTTCCTATCTCCTTCTTTATTATACTGCATTGATCAATTAAGATAAAATAGAAACTGATTTTCTGCTAATTTAAGAACGTTCTCTGTTTTATAACATAAACCAAGAACGTTCTCCGTTTTCTGTTTCATAACCAAGATCATTCTTGAGTTATTTTCTTAAGTTTTAACAGGAATTTTTAAAAGGCATATTTACAATTCAAACCCCCCCTTTCTTGTAAATCGACATTGTTACTTCACGTTTAAAAAATAAACGATGTGTAATCCTTACCAAAGATTCTAAAAATATTATAATCTATTTTTGATAATTTAGAAAATAATATAACTTTTATTTTTTACATTTTAAAATTAAATAACTTTTAACATCATAATAATATAACTGTTTTAAAAATAACATTAAGATAGTTGTAAAATATAAGGGTTTTGTTGGAGGAGAGAGCGACCTTGAAACCACTGCAAAATAAGTAATGTGTAGGAGCTCACATAAACCCATACAAATAAATGACCAACACAAGGTGATCCTGCAATAGCCATCTTATATAAATATGTTGTGCCATAGACAATGTACATTGAAATTGTCAAATGCATACAATGATATTCAAAATAATCACACATGGTATCCACCAAATACATCAAAAACTTACCAACCCGTCTAAATACATACAACCATCAAAATACATAACCCTAATATGCATATAGATACGATTCCTCATATATGTAATCTACGACCATCAAAATACATATAGATACAACCATCAAAATACATAACCTAATCTACATATATGGGCCATCACACCTTTGTGTCCCATCAGAGGCACCACGTAACCCTAATATACATATGGATACAATTCCCTATATATGTAATGCAATATAAAATCATTTACTAATTAAAATATGCATTTATTTCATGTCATATTTAATTAGTAGCAAGTATATAAACTTAGAGCCATCACATGTAGCATGTTCATTTAGCACATATTTACATATGTCATATAGAACAAACATCATCATTTCATTTAAACATGTTAAGTACTAAATCTAAAAAGTTGAAAGGCACCATCTTCTTTCCATTATGTAAACGTCGCAGTGTGATTTAAATCGGATTTCTACCACACCTTCAATCATTAGTTAACTTATATTAGTCCTAACCCACCTCAAGATACTAATTCAAATTGACTTAAAGATTTACTTAGTTAAACTACCATGATGCATCTTTTATGATGCATAAAACCTTTAAAAAAATATCTTATATAATAAATAACTATTATTTGAGTTATTAAAATTTACAAATAACAAATTCACTCTAAAGGTATTATTATTCTAAAACATGTTTATTTCCAAGATAGGTTTATTTTAGAAAGGTAGAAACTTTTTGAATGTATATCTCACAAGTTTTTAAGTTCTAGAATTTTTAGGGTGTAAACTATAACTTCGCGATTTTTATTAAACTATCAAATGACATCTACTTTTGACAAACTACCACTGTAATTAAAATTTAGGTTGTCTGGTTTCTGAAAATAATTTTTATTTGAAGGTTCATTTAGACCTCGAAAGCAGTTTTCTTAACGATGATTCAAGTGTTAGAATTTTTTTTTTTTTCTGTTTTGTAAACTTGAGGGTCACTTTAAATTATTTATGCATAAATAAATACCATAAAATTTATGTTTAAATGTAGAGGATTTTGTCTAGTTTCATTTTCAGAAGGAATCACTTACAAAGAATTGAAATTGAATTTTTTTTTTTTCTGTTGTCTAGTTGTTTTATAAAATTTCGTCATTGAAATTGTTTTAGCCTAACTTAATCAAAAAGTAAGTTTTATTGTATTTGAAATTAAAAATTATTACATATTCCAAGATTAATCTAAAACACAAATTTGTAATATGCCATAAAAAAATTATTAAGAATTTAGGAATATATAAATTTGGGACATATATAAATTTGTAATATGCCATCTCGTATTTGTAATATGCCACACAAATTTCTTGGAATATATAAATTTTACACAAATTTAGGTTTCTTCCATAATTTCCTTTTCTTTTCTTTTAAAGAAGATGAATAGGAAAAGAGAGAAAATGATAATAGTAAAATGAGATAAAAAAAATTTAAGTTTTTTAATGTTTGATAAATATACATAATTATGGATGGCAAAAAACTACAGCCGCGGATAAAATCTGCAACAAATACGAGATGGATTATTTAATGAGTATTTGTGGATAAAATAAATGGATAATTTGATTATCCGTTAATTAACAGGGAGGGGTGGATAGTGAGGTATTTGACTCCGCGGATATTCATAAATTCTCATATTTATTTTTATGATTTTTATTTAAATCATTAATAAAAGAAAAATAGAAAAAAAAAGTAAATTGAATAATATTGATATTAGATGGAGTTATTTACATCAACGGTTACATACACTTATATAGTAAATTTAATCAAACAACAAACTATGTAAAATAACAACTAGATAGTATAACTAACTAACTAACCAAAATAAGATATGTACCCCTCAAGCTAGAATGTGTTTAATACACTTCGAGCTTAAAAAATATCAAGAAATAAATGTTGGAAAAGACATCTAAAAGAAATTTATAATTCCGAAGATTTATCAATTAAAAGAATATGAAACGTCGAAAATTCATTAGCTTTAAAGATTATGATTTTTGTGTTTGACTATCTATATTATGAATATAAGCTAATAAATATTGAATATGAAATGCCAATTAGGCTAGAAAAAATAAAACTGTGTTTAACCATCCAATATATAATTTTTTTTTGTTTGGATAAAAGCAGAATTGTCAATGAGGCTAAAAAGAATGAATTTTTCTTAATCATTCATTTCTTGATGGACATAAGTTAGAATGCCAATTCAGGCTAAAAGAAATAAGAAATTTTGTAAAACACCAATTAAGTCTTGATTTTGTATTTATATTTGCGTTTTGAGAGAATAAATGTTGAATTGGAGATGAAATACTAGAGTGTTGATGAAGAAAGATTTTAATTAAGGATGAAAAAATATAGCGAAATAATTACTCTCTGATACGGTATTAAAATTCTTGATTTAAGTTTTTGATAAAAGAGAAATAGAGAAAAATAAATAAAATAATATTGATAATAAAGCGTGTTATTTACAAGAAGTGTTACATAAACTTATATAGTCAATTAGTGTAAAATAGCTAACTAGATAGTGTTATTAACTAACCAATTTAACTATCGAAACAAACTAAGAAATCTAATATTTATGTTAGTTTCAACACAAAACCCTAAAAATGTCCCTCAGACTCACAACACAAGTGGTTTCTCTCACATCTATAGGTTTCTCTCACATCTATAATTTCATAATCTAACAAATAAATGATATGATAAATTCATAACAAAGTTATGTATATTTTTTTATATGATTAAAAAAAGGTGTTCAAAAAGTTAATTTGTGTAAAATTTCCTTTTTTATTTTATAGAAAAATATGTTTATTAATTTACAAAATATTCATAGATATTCATAGGTACTCGCGAGGAGACGTACCCACAAGAAAACCATTAGGCGAATATGCACAAAATCAAAGCAAATATAAATACCATTTTTATCCAACAAGAAGGATAACAGGAGATTACTACTCGTGTCCGCCCCACTCTCTTGACTTCCCGAGGTGGTGGTTGGGCCATCCATCATTATATTATAAATAGAGATAATTTGTTTCTCTCTTAACTCTTATTTTGGTTAAGCGTTACTATTCTCAAACCTACTACATACTAGTTACCATTTATCTAAATTTCTCATGATTACAATGTAAAATCCTAATTGATGTTAAGTTGAATCTCCTTATCTATGTCATTATTCATCTGTTGACAATTTTACTCATGTCAGAAAATTTTAAAAACTATCAAGACTAATTTTAAGAAATATCAATTTAATTCCGTCGAATTATGAATTCTTTTGAAAATTAAACGATAATTATCTATACTAAAAATTATAAAAATTGTATAATTTTTATTTTTATATTTTAAAATTAAATAATTTTAGAAGCGTATTAATATAATTGTTGTAAAAATAATATTAAGATAGATGTAAAAACTTCGGGTAGGATCGTCACTACCGCCAATGCCCCACTAGCTTTCCACACACCTACCACCACTAATACATAATCGCTATATGAGAAAGAAACTACTTCCAATACATTAGATTTCCATGAACGTGTCATTTTTTCTGGAAAATAATTGCATTTGTGAACCAAGGACACGGTTGTAGGATCGTTTAGGACAATATTTATGTTAAGTCAATAATATTTATGTTAAGTTGAAAGGAATCTGGACTCCAAAAACTCCTAAGCGATCTTACTTTATGAACAAGTCATCAAAATTGAGAGCAAGTTAGCCACATTCGTCTAGCACAATGAAATTCATTTTGAGTAATGATGAAATTTGAAAAGCAAAAATATATTAAGAGAAATTGAGTGGAACTCACGTGTCAAGATGGTCATTGCATGACCACGTGTTAGAATATTTGGACAAATTTGATAAGAAAAAATAAAAGAATTAACAACTATAAATAGGTGGGTCTCTCCACTATTTTCACTCACTCTCTCCCACGCTCCCTTTGTTGTTACTCTCTCCAAACTAGACCATAGATCATCTCTTCACATTCTCTCTATATTCAATCTTGTTGTTTCGATTGCAACTCTAGGTGAGATCTACTGTTGTGTTGTTAACATTCCTAACGTTTTCAAATTAAAATTATCACCTTTCAAGTTTTCCTTTTTCTTTTTTTAATTTAAAAAATAGTTCTTCATAATTAAAAACAATAAAATTATATTTATTATATTTACATATAATACTTAAATTATTTATCTTTTACTTTAATAAACATTTATTAGCTACTAAAACACTACTTTATGGAAGAGAAAAAAAAAAGTTGTCTTAAAGGAATAAAAGACAACATTTAAATATTCATTAGTTGACTTAGCGCATAAATTTTTAAATATTTTTATAAATATTTTTATATTTATTATGTTGACTTAGCGCATAAATTTTTAAATATTTTTATTCACCGATTAAAAAATGTTCTTATAGAAAAATAAACAACATTTAAAAATAATAATAATTAAAGAACAAGTAAAAAATGTTGTGTAAATTTTTTTTTGTAATAATTCATTAGTTGAACTCTTTCACTATATATTAAAAAATGCTCTCAATATTTTCTGCATTTGAACCTCTTTAATCTGATAGTAAAAAGTGTTGTGTAAATTATTTAGTATAATAATTCATTAGTTAAATTCTTTCACTATACTTAAAGTACAAAAATCGTTCCAGTTTAATGTCTTCAATGGACTAGAGGGGGGAAGTTTTGCAATTACCTCCTGTTGAAGAATCTCTATCAACTGTAAAATGTAATAAATAAATAAATAAATAAATACATTCAGATTTTTTGCTTATTTGTTTCTCATATCTAGATTTTCTTTTTTTTCAAATTAATAATATCGTACAAGTTTTTCCTTTTTAAAAAAAATATTTCTTACTTATCAAAATATATATATGTATATATATTTATTAATAATTATTTTAAAATCTGCTTGAAAAAAAATTAAATCAAAGAGATTTTCAAGTTTAATTCGGAAAAAAAATAAAATAAATGCCTTTATACACTTATTTTTACAGAATCTTTATACACCTTGAATAAAAGAGATGAGATCAAATGAATAGTTATATATCACAGTATGTGTCAAAAATAGATAAAAATATATATACTAATGATCAAAAAATTTAAGTGATATATATGTAATTTCATTCGAGAAAAAAGTGATATGAGTAAATTAATATTGAAAAATTGTAAAAGTAACAAATAAATGTATTTAGATCTTTTGCTTATTTGTTTCTCATATCTAGATTTTTTTAAAATTAATAATATCGTACAAGTTTTCCTTTTTAAAAGAAAATATTCTTTTATAAATATATATATATATATATATATATATATATATATATGCATATAAATTGCTTCATAATTATTTTAAAATCTGTTTGAAAAAAAAAACTAAATCAAACAGATTTTTTGGTATGATAAATTGGGTGCCATTATAAACTTATTTTTACAGAACCCTTGTACACCTCGAATAAAAGAGAATAACTATATGCACAGAGTATGAGTGAAAAAAAAAGATATATATGCTAATGATCTTAATTTTTGGGTGATATAATTCTTTTAAAGAAATCTCTAATTTGAAAATTATTAAAATTAACCTATATTTAACTCTCTTTTTTATAAAAAGAATTACTATTGAAACTACAAGTTGGATACTAAGGTGGGAAAAATACAGTATGAATTTAAATAACAAAATCAAAACACAACAATATATTTTAGAAATTCAAAAATTGGATATAAAACACAACCAAAGGATAATAATATATGAAAATTGTTACTACCAAGTTCTTTCAAACACTTCATCACCCCAATACAATCACGCTCTCAAAAGGAAATGTCTAATTACCGCTCACAAAACTCTAAAATAAAAGAAAATGTCAAGTATAAACTTAAAATGTTTTTGATTGATGCAATTTGTAATTAAGAAGCATATATATATATATATATATATATATAGCATTGATTTCTCACTTCCTTTACAATCTAAACAATATGAGATTATTTTAACATGTATTATTTCAGTCAAGTTCAACAATCTCCACATTGCTTAAAAATGAATACATCTAATGCTTCCATTGTCTACACTAATCATAATTCAAAATAACTAGCAAACTCAACTATAAAAAGTAGACTTCACTTGAATCTAAACTACTTTAAGAATTTCTTCATGCCAAAAATCATTGAAAAATATGGTATAACTTCCATGTTGGCACTCTCATGAAGTTTTTCCATGTTGATGATGATAACAACAATGAAGATGATTGTTCATTATTAACAAGATCTTCCAAAAGGTGTCGTAATCACTTAACAACGGTCCAATATCAATCGTCTAATCATTTATTATTCAAAAAGATAGAAAGAATATTATTCTTAGAGATGACATCAATATCAAAAGAAAAAGACAATGCACAATTAAAGAAATGCATTCTAGAAAAATCTTGAACATATCAAAATAAAAATTTAATGTAGAATCCTTTCCAGTAAGAGTTATTAGATTATGATTTAAATCAATCATGTTGTTTCATACACTTGAATATATATAGGATTAAATTGTAAATCAATCAAGTAGTGGAAACAACTCTTTAACTTAAAAGAGTTATCTGAAGAGGTGTAGAATACTTGTAATCCTCAACGATAAATTATCCGAAAGTTGAAAATACTAGAACGATTTCTTGAGGTATAGCCTAGAAAGATAGTAGAATAATTCTCAAAGCCTAAATAAATAAAGTAAAGAACACTTGTTTTTTATTGGATTACAGTGGATTGAGCTATCGACTCTATTGGGACAAGTTATCTCTTTAATGGGAAGATTAGATGTAGCAACATTTATTGTGAATTGGGATAAAAATACTCATGTATTTCTTCTATTTCTTCATCTCTTTAATTTAATCAATTCTTTATAATTCAACATCAACTAATATTTAAATTGATTTATAACCAAAATTAAATGTTTTGGTAAAAAAATACATTTTAGTTTATAAAATGAAATCGATTTGAAAGTCAACACTATTCAAACCCCTTTTTCTTTTGTAATCCAACGCCTTCAACTTTGACATCACATCTCTATTAAAAATCTTAAGACGTTACGTATATGGATAACCTACCTTATATTTACAATATTTAACTCATTTATAGTCAATGTAAGACTTACCATTCACACTTGAATTCTAAAATATCTCCCATGAAGTGTGACTCTCCAACATTTTATACTTGCATCGCTATTACAACCAATAGAAGACGCCTCCTAACTAGAATACTAGTAAGAATTTTGATATAAAAATTCAATACTAGGATCGACCCCCTTTTATACCAAACTAAACTATAACTTTGATACTACTTGTTGTAGAGTTTAGATTATATATAATAATAATAATAATATATCTTTCTAAGTAACAATTCTAATATACCAGTTTTATATTATTTACAAGACCAATCATATCATCAACATCACCTTTAAAATTTCTACTATTCCTATATTTAACTTATTTATTTATAAATTTAAATGGAAAATAATGTTATTTAAATATTAATATTTATTTAACATATAAATATTCATACTATAATTTAAAGACAATTCATGAGTTAACTGATAACTAAAAACGGTTTGGCAGCACCTTTTTGTTTTTTTTCAAATATAATCATTCATAATATAATAAATTTATATGTTTATCCTTTATTTCTCAACAATCATTTTCAAACCTCACCTTCTTATTTTAAAAATACAAACAAACCTTAATTTTATTCTACAACTACTTTCTTCTTTCTCCAAATTAATCAACTTTTTCTTACTAAAAGTGAAATAGAAGTAACAATACTCTATTAAGCTTTCCTCTCTCTACAATTATCTCAACCTTTTCTTATTAAAAGTAAAATAAAAGTAGTAATACTCTATTAAACAAGACGATAATAAATTAATTATTATAAGTAACCGAAATATGTCAAGATTTCTATCCAAGTCCACATGTCCTCCGATGAGGTTGTATTTGATAAATGATAAAAAAAAATATATGACTCATGATAATGAAATTGGACCAAGTACTACGCATATATATCAATAATATTGTACTCGTTAAGTGATAAAAAAATTATATTTTTATTAATTTTATTTTCATATTTTGAATTTTAATTCATGTCTCCTTGAACTCATTTGATTTATATCGTAATCAATAAATTTTTAACTTCCGCATTAATATCATAATTTTAAATTAACTAACTTTCAAGGAATCCATGAAGTTGGACCAAGTACTACATATATTAATGACAATACACATGGTTAATGATTAAAAAATATTATTTAAAATAATATAAATTTAAATTTTCTTCTCAATATTATTGTTTGTATTAATTTTGTTTAATTATTTTTATTTATTTAAACTCTCACAGCGTAACTTTATATAATAAAATTTACAAGAAGAGTCGTTCATAAGACAAATTAATTAAACAATCTATAGTAATTTTGAAATTTAAATTTTTTCAGTATAAAGTAACGCTTTTTTAGCCTTTACAAAATTATAATGCAAGTATTTTTAGTTCATGTTGCAACATCAACATATATCTTATATGATTTTTTTTATATTTATTTACAACACTTAAAAAAGTTGCTCCACAAAAAATGGACTCAAAATTCAATTTTTAAGTTCATATTTAAAGGACTTTTATCTTGAGCATATTGTTGAGGAAAAATCCGTTATGAAATTTCAATGATAACAAACCTTAATGATTAAGTGATTAACTGATTAAGAGATTTTGATACATCTAATTATCTAATATATGTTTTTAAGTGATTTCAGTAAGAAAGAAAAATCATACAAGATGAAGCAAAAAAAAAAACAATGTGAAAAACAAGAAACACCCTCATAACAGACTTCAGAATGTTCAACACTGGAAGATCATAATATTATGTCTTGAACACAGGACACTATATTCATATATATTTAAAAAAAAAATTTCAATGATCAAAGTTCACGTTCCTACACTGATTCAAGAAGAAGAATCTTACTTAAATGTATTAAAAAGAGTAAGAAGAAGAATCTTCAAGATTCTCACAAGATCATTAAGTCAAAGAAGGATAGTAACTTTGATAAGCTATAAAATATACATGATATAATAAATAAGCTATCAAAGGAATAAATGAGAACTGAAGTCCAAGAATCAAAATAGTGTAACTTAACTTAATCAAAACTACAACTTTACAAACATCATAAAGTTACAAAATTAGAATATTCCTACAAAAGTGACTGAAAAGTTGGATAATTGTACTTGCATTGTGCACTGATTGGAGGAACTATCACCACAGAAAGATGTGCATTAGGACACGTTCTTCTTTTTCTCCCCCCACCCCGAACTAAATGGAAACAACCCAACCAACATCTTGAAGTCAACTTAAAACTCATAATGTTTATGAATCCTCAACATTTCCATCTTCACAGGCTAACACATATTGGAACTTGTACCCAACAACACATAAATACTTTTGCAAATTTACTGATGCTCGTTTACAAGTTAAATATATAGGACATCTCATAACTTGAAAGCAATAAGCACTTACACCAAGATATAACTCATTCATCACAAAAGTGCAAGAGTTTGATTAAAAGTTCATCAAATATACTTAGAGATCATCATAGATCATTAGATTCAAAGTATACACAAGTGTGAAAGGTCTGTTTTATCTATCTCATGTTCTAAGAACTTGATGCACAATCTAAACTTTGTTTGTAAACATTCTAAAGTCATCTTTTGGTTTGTAAAAGAGACTCAGGTTTAATTTGTGATTGTTGGTTAGGAAATAGATTCAAAGTATACACAAGTGTGAAAGGTCTGTTTTATCTATCTCATGTTCTAAGAACTTGATGCACAATCTAAACTTTGTTTGTAAACATTCTAAAGTCATCTTTTAGTTTGTAAAAGAGACTCAAGTTCAATTTTGATTGTTGGTAAGGCAAGAGTGACTAAGAAAATGATTTGTAAGCCTCTAAAGGCTAAGAAAATATAACAGAGAAATGTCAGGTTGACTGGATCTTGCAAGTGCAAAAGTTGAGAAATTTTCTCAAGCATTTTAGTGAAAAAGTCACTAAGGGTGAGGACTATCACATGTGCATATGTAGTTGATCTTAGAGAATATTGACAAAGTACACGATCTGGAAGAGTATGATAGTGTCGTTAATGCAAAAATACCACGAAAGGAAGATGAAACACTATTACAATAAGTAGAACTAAAGCATTTATCCATAAACCTTGCGGTACACTTAATCCAAGGTCTTCATGTATAAAGAATGGTCAGTGGAAAAAGAGATTTTCAGAAGAGTACTAGCAAGTGACACATCAAAGTAATAACTCATATCCAGAGTATAGAAGACAAAGTACCAAGCCAATATCTCTTAATAGAAAAGTGTTAGTTGATAATAGACGAGTTGTTCCTTACAACCCTTGTTTATTATTAAAGTATGACTCACACACAAACTTTGAAATATGTAGTAGCATCAAGAGCATTAAATATTTGTATAAATTGTTTACAAAGAGTCTAATTGAGTTGCAATGGAGGTTCAATAATATATTGATGCAAGATGGATTTGTGCTCCAAAGGCGATATAGAAATATTTAAATTTACCCTTTATTCTTTATATCTTTTTATTGAAAGATTACATATTCACTTAGCAAATCGCCAACATGTAGGGATGACAACACAACTCGCACTTGCTAGTACCCACCCGAACATATCCTAATTTCGGCTGAGAAAACCTGCTTTAATTGGGTAAAGATATATGTTTTCCCTAAAATTAAAAATCGGGGTAGAGGAGGATTAAGGTGTTCATATCCACCCCGCCCCCACACCTGAACTCGTCCCGTTAGTAATATTATTGTCATTTTTAAATTTTATATATATATATGTAAATATTCAATGTATTTAATCTTTTTTTGAATATTAAAAATTATAATATTCTCTCTATAGAAAATATGATTTCAAATTTTTTTTTTAAAATTTTATTATTGTATAAAAATAATTATTTTATTATATTATTTATAAAAAATATGATCTTAAATTTATTATTATATATATATAAATATGTGCGGAGGTGGGTGAGGAAAGTCAAACCCCGTCGCAGACGGGGATGGAGAATTAAATTTCATATCCGATAAGAAACGAGGCAGTGCATGTTTTTCTCGATTAGTCGGGTGCGGAGGTCGGGGAGGTAAAATCTGCTCTGCCCCGTTGCCATGCCTACCAACAAGTACGATTTTATAACCACCAATGAATCAAAAATCTATTAAATGATGACCATAACTCCCAAATAATGATCACATAATTCTTTTCACTAAATTGTCGAGATGCGGAATCAAGAAATTATTTGTATAGAGAGATTCTAGAGCACTATTGTAGGCACAAAGGGGATAAGGAATGGCATCAAAGAAGGTCAAAAATTAAATTTATGTATCACTATCTGAAAGAGAGAAATTCTACTTGTATTTTGTTATCTCATTTAAGAGGTCCAACCAGTTGGGAATACTTACTCCAGTAAATGACACATGTTTCTCCATATTCAAAAAAACAACATAGCATTGGGGATTTCTAGAGAGTGACAGTAGTATCTAAGAATGCTTATAAGAAGTATTACATCTATAAGTGGCAGAGGTTTTAAGGAGATTATTTGTAACTATATTGAATTTTTGTGAACCAATTGGTTTTATATGCCTCTGGAATGACTTTTACTATGTCATCGTAAATGATTATGTTTTACCAGGAATTGATAGTGAAACACTTTTGACTAATTGAAGGATGATTTTGTCAAGAAATTCATGCTATAAAGAAAGACACTAAGGCACAAATAATATCGGTGTACATTGTTAAGTCTCATTTATTATGGGTTAACACAAATGTCCTACTTTGTGCCAATGTATGTGATTAATGCAAAATATTTTTCACAATTTATTACGTGTATTGGTGATGGTGTTGAACCTACAAAAAATAGTGATATGGTGATGGTACCCAATCAAATTGCATTACAATGGAAATGAGAAAGATCAATAGAAAATTTCATACAAAAAATATTTCTCCAAACATAATATCATGGATGGGATGCGTCTTATAAGATTGAAAAAGTCATACTTACACAAAGAAATGATGAAATTGTAAAACTTAATAACATAATTTGTTAAGTCTCATTTATGTATCTTATCAATCATTTTCATGGACAAGAACATAATTTGTTGTCATTTTATGATATTGAAGGGGACACACGCAACTTATATCAAGAGAATTTTTTTCACTCCATTTCTCCAAGTAGTTTATCACCACACATTTTAAAGATTAAGAAATGTGAACGTTGTTGCGAAGCATAGAACCCAAATTTGACCTCTGTAATGGAACAAGATTACTATGTTGAGTTTTGTTTTGAAATAGGTTGAACATGGAAATCCTAATAGAATGACTAGTATGCATGACTTCCCTTTGTGCTTATTAGGAAGTAGTTTTTTTTTTTTTGTTAAATCTTGCAATGACAATAAAAGTTACAAAGAAAAATCATTCATAATGTTGAAATTTATCTTCCAAAACATGTTTTTAGTACAGACAATTATATGTTTCTTTTATCAAGAGGTGTTTCTTAGGCTAACACAAACATCCTAATTAAAGATGAAAAAATGTAAGACGGAGATGTAAACTTTATTATAAATGATGTTTACAGTGATATTTTGTTATCTCAAACTTAGGTATTGTGTTTTCACTTTTAATATAAACCCATACATATAGTTATATGATTAAAATCAATTTTCTTATAATTTTATTTTTTGTGTTTATATATTTGTATATACCACAAATTTTACTCCATTATTAGTAAATGTATTAAAACATATATTATATATTAATAATCATCAAATGTAATAAATATTATACAAAACAAAAAATTAGTAAACTATATACACACGTTAATACAATAAAAAAAAGACAAATAAGTATTTTGTGTCTATCTAAACGCTAGTTACTTATAGTATATATAACATGGAAGATACAGTTTGAAACACCTTAAATATGCTATACAAAATTTTCAATAGTTTAAAATTTTTTAAAAACACATTCGGGTACTGAAACATAACTACTTATGTATTCATATATAAGTCAATATATTCATAACATATTTTCTAGAGCTACAAAAATAATATTTTGATTACATCGACAAATAAATGACATTATTAGCTCTACTAACTATTATAAGATGGACATTATGGTCACATTCTTTTTTACTGCTAAAGTTTTCAAAGCTAAGTCTCCGACATTAGAACCTACCATAAAGTATAGAAACAAGAAAAAAAAATAGAGATTAAGATTCATTCACAAATATAAAAAGATGAGATGAATGTAATATATATGTCAAACACAAGTAAGCACATAGATTAATCCATCATTTAATTCATATCTCTTAAATCATAGCCTAACTATTTGAAATGCAATCTCATCTATATGCGATGTTGGTCATCTCTAACTATAGTACCACAAACACTTTTTAATGCTTGGATCAAGTGCCACTTCTTCATACGGACTCTAAGTATTATAAGTCAATTATCACAAATTTCAGACTAATGTATAACTTAATTGATAGCGCCATCCAACCAATTGCGCAATAACAATAATAATAATCTTTGTTGGGATCAAGCCAACAATCAATCTCGTGCGCCAATATACACGTTAATTGATTTATTCGACCATAATCCATGTTTATATGATATCTCGTGTCATGTCTTGGTATCGCAAACCCACAAGTCCTAACTCTTCATCTAAAGTACCATCATAATATCACTATCTTGGGCAAAGTATTGTCCATGATAATCATATATCAACTTCTTAAATACTAACAAATGTGATCCTCACTATTCATAATCAAATTTTCCTCAAACTTTTCGCACTTCCTAATCTCACTAAATCATCCATGATATCTTATTTAAGAAAATTAGTTGTCATAACTTAACAATAACAATCACAAAGTCAGGTATTGCAAATAACAAGTATACAAGTAGTCACAAAAGCAAACAACTTCCAATAGTTTATAGGAGGTCATCTAAGTGAAAATGCATAAAATAGAATAACCTCAATTACATATTCTGAAGAGTTGCCTAGATATTCTGAAGAGTCGTCTAATGAGCATTAGCTCTCATTAGCTTTTTATTTATAGTAGGGATTGAGTCACCCTACACGTCTATCTTAAACTATTTTACGCTAACCGTCCTAACAAATACAAATTATTCTCCCACCTTTAAAAAGTGTAAATCCAAGTAACCAAAGCATTCTAGTGTTGACATGTGGCTTCCCATAACTAAGCTCCTCAAAACATCACATCAGCGATAAGTCTACTTACGCATAATGACCTATAATTCATCGAATATCTGAATATAATATTTCAGTAATTTAGGATAACACTCAAGCATAATAGAACCTAATAACAGAGTTGTTGAAGGGTTTACGACTTACCAATAACTTCTAAAATTTATCAAATAAAACTCTAGTGTAACCTCCACGAGGATAGAAACCCTAATTCATATTTAATAAAGACAAAGGTAAAAAATAATTGTTGAAAAAATAATTTGTATATAATAACAACTATACTGTTTGGTTAAAAATTTCTAAGGAATTATTTAAGTTAAAAGAAAATTATCTCCTAAGCTTATGGATGGAAACCTAGTTGCTCCAAAATATTACCAATATCACAATACAAGTCTCATCCAATGATACTCATTCATATCCTCGTGCTGAAATTACAAATTTATTTGAATTTTATTCGTACAACAAAAATAAAACATATAATGGCATGTAGTAATTACGGAAGCAAGGAAAACATACAAGTACATATATGAAATACAGTGGCACAAGGTCATATATCTTGTGGGCTTTAAAAGGGCACCATATATACAAAGTTATAACCAAAATACAAAGCATCAATATGATGACGAATTCCCACAAAAGATTCGATTATGGAGTGACAACTCTACACTAGTCAAAATTCACAGAAAAGGACAAATTTGAGTCCTTATGATTCCCAACCAACTAGAATAGGATGGTTCCCGAGCATACGCTAACACCCTTGATGCTGCTAAGGATGAAGCAACCTTTGGTGACCCTCTATTGCCAACAAATTGCCCCCCCACGTCTCCCGTCCTCTCTAAGAAAACATAACACGATATGTGCAAACATTACTGATGTGGATTTAAGTGCTTCCACATGAGATTGAAGATCTAACCAAGTGATTTCTTCAAATAAAATGACAAAATAAAAAGAAAAAGAAAGCAACAAAGATGGATTAGGTTGACAAGATGAACAATGCGCCACAATCAAGAGTGATTGATAAGTCAATGTGGAATCGCCACAATGATAAGGAAATCCTTGATAAAATTCAAACATGTTCTAATCCAATCACTTAAAAGAGGAGATCTAGCTCACTCATAATTCTTCTCATTAGAGAAATTCTAATTCATTCAAACCTTTCTTCAATGAGGTTACAAATTCATATTTATAGTAAAATTATCTCTAAACCTAAATGGGTAAGAAGTGACACCATTCTCTAGGCCCATATTGGGTTTATATCATGTTTTTCTAAAATAAACTAAATGTAAGGAAACAAACTTACATATAACATCAACTAAATCTATACTAAAATTATTACAATTCCAAATTAAAGAAAACCAAGAGTTATTACAAACCTAATGAAAATAAATAAAGTTCATCATAATTTTTTAAAATATAGATCATCTTCATACTCTTGAGATCCTTATTATTTACCACCAGTGAAGTGTGAATAAGTATAGAGAGAACCATGATGGGTCGCTCTATGTTCTAGAATAATTAAAATTTGAGTTTTTTAAAACACAAAAGTGTTCCGAGAAACTCAAACTTTAAGTTTTTTATAATAATTATATTTCGAAAAACTTAAATTAAATTCTTCCAAAACACATTTATTTCTGAAAAAGTCCATCTTTAAATTTTGTGGAATACAAATTAAAGATAGTGAAATAGGAAAATTTATTTTGTTTTTGTTTTTGTTTTAAAGATAAAATAAGTGGTTTGTGTAATATGTGGGGTAGGAGTAAAATAAAAGAAGTATGAGGTAAAATTTTCCCATCGAATACGGCCCAACATTTCATCACTATACCTCTTAGGCCCAAATCCACTCCCTATTTCTCAACACATACGAAGAGTAAACCCCTAATCCGAATCTATCATTTCATTTCATCATCCACCATCAAAATTCATCACCTTTCCCAATCGGACCTATCCTAGAAAACCGGACCTAACTCCGAACCAGAAAACCCTAAATGCGTTAAACCCAAACCAACAAAACAAACACACAACTTCACTAACACTCTCAACTCCTCCAATGGCGTCGCAAATGGCGATCCTAAATCGAACACGTTCTCTCCTAACAAAAACCAGCCACATCACAATCAAAACCATAACAACATTCCCATTCCATTCTCAAGAAGCCGAACTAGCAGAACCAACGCCGAACCAATCAACACCAGCTTCGTCTCTTCCTCCGAATCCAGCTTCGGGAAGTCCACTCTACAACGAGAATTGGCGAAATCCGATTCCGAAATCCTCATCCAACAACGCGGTAACACCTTTCGGACTCTTCACGCGCGCTTCAGTTAAAGATACTTATGATTCCCACGCGCTTCTTGATATGTTCGGTGATTGGATGGCTTCGCAACGATGGCAAGATGTGAAGGATTTGTTTGAAGATTGGGTTAGGTCTTTGGATAAAAATGGGAAGCCTAATAAACCTGATGTTAATCTTTTTAATCATTATATTAGGGCTAATCTAATGATTGGTGGTTCTGCTGCTGATTTGCTTGATTTATTAGCTCAGATGGAACATTTCAATGTTTCGCCTAATACGGCGTCGTTTAATTTGGTTCTTAAGGCTATGCATCAAGCTGGCGAGACTCTTGCTGCTGAGAAACTCGTTGAACGGTTAGATTTCATATGTGTCTTTGTGAAATAAAATAGTTTAATTGAGGATCTTAAATATGTGTATGTAGATGTTAATTTGAGTACTTACATGTTTTAATATATATTCTAAATAAGATATTAGTGAGTTTTTATATACGTCCTCTTAAGTTTCATGTATGTTATATTGGCTATAGTTGAGTATGTTTTTTTGGTCAGTATTTGGCAGAAGATCAAGCTAACTGATATATTTGTTTTTTCGTTTTACTTTTTCATGTAGGTAGTTGTATGGTATGAAATGAATTTGTGAATATGATTTACACTCTCCAGTTTCTGTGCCATTGTCAATTTGATTATCATAGGAAAATTGGTAATTACTGATAATAGGGATGTTTTTTTTCTGTTAATAGTAACTTATAACAATGCTAAAGAATAGTCTTTGGGTTGGTCATACACAATTTAACTAATAATTTTATCGTCAATTGTTGTTAAGATGAGAATACTTTGTCTAGAAAACATAAACATCCTTTATGCCTATGTAGTTAGTAGCAGATAGCCTAGCAGCGACCCCCAAAACACTATAGCGGTGTAGTGGGTAGCAGTATGGCCGCTATGTCCAAGTCGAGGGAAACAATTCAAGCACTTTATACCATACACATATAATGGCTTAAAATAGAATAGTGCACAAAATTAAACACATTCATAACTAATCATGAAAGTTTGCTACTAATATTCAAACATAATATTAAGCAAAATAACAAAAATGTTCTAGCCTCCAAGACTCAAAATAACACATCTAATATTCAAACATAATATATAAATCAAAATAACAAATAGCTTGTAAGGCTCAAAATAACAAGGACTGTTGGTGCAGAAATAGAAAAGCAGAAACATAACAACAGAGCACAACAGAGAACAAGTTGGCGCAGAGAAAAAAGGAACCGGGAGGAGAAGAATGGTTGCAGAGAAGAGGGGGAAGGTTGGCTCCGTGAAGAGGGTTGTAGAGAAGAAGGGTTGTAGAGAACATTAGAAGGGTTGTAGAGAAGAAAACAAGTTTGCCGTGATCGTGAAGTATCCCCTTTAAAAAAAAAGGATAAAAAGCACTCACTCATGCAAAAAAAGGTCACGATGATGACACTTGAAAAATTACCACCAGTAAAAAGTAAAAACAAACACTGATTAAAAACCTAAATTGTTAAAGTAATGAGGGCATTTTTGACATTTTGCAATTAAATCACTGTAGAGGCTTCTTCTCACTTTTCTCGTTCACGAAATATCCACGATTGTGCTGCCACGAAAGCGCTACAGCCGCAACCCTAAAACACATCAGCATATTGCATAGCGCAAGGCCTCCGCGACGGCCGCTACTGACTACAGAGCTTTACACGTTCTGGAGGCTAATATAGTAGAAAGCCCACTTGGTGTGAAGCAAAGACACAGATGTCGGAGTTTGGACATGACACCTAACACTGACACATAGACACTAGGATTAGTTTGAGAAAATAGAAGTAAAGTGATTGAATGTAACCACATGGTAGAAGTCAGGCTGTTAAGTGTTCAAAGTGGTAACTTAAAAATGGGAATTTCATGTCTAATTCCCAGCTGATACGGGACTGTCGTTTCTATGCCAGTCTCATCTTGTTTGGAAGAAAAGTCCATACAATGGTGGGTGGACAAAAGTGGTTCTTTGTCATTTGTTTTGTTGGTGAGCTGACTCCTAGAAGTTTGATTTTTACAAGGGGATAGCTTTCACTCTTAATGTAGTTCTGCTTGCTAAACATAGATGAATGGGAGTATAGGGCTTGGGCTTGCATTATATCCTATCTTTAATTATTATTGAACAAAATGTTCAAAACTTCAAATGACAATAAGCATGCCAAACTGCTAAACCAATATCAAAACAGTCAAAGTTACTCATAATGTTAATAGACACGAATTGTTTCTAATATCTGTACCTGTGCCAATTGAGAATTTTCTTTTTAATGTATCAAGCTGTGCTTTTTTATCAGGATGCTGCAGTCAGGAAATGAGGCTCTCCCTGATGACGAATCATATGACTTGGTCATTGGAATGTTCTTTTCAACAGATCAGATTGATGCTGCATTCAAATATATAGATTTAACTCTGAAACATGGTAACGTGTTGTCAATGAATACATTTATGAATTGTGTGAGGAGTTGTGTCAAACAGAGAAGACTTGATACGTTGGTGGCAATAATTGAAAAGTGCAGGGTTAGTAGTTAATCTTGTTGATGCTGAATGTATTTTTCATTAGCAGATTCACTATCAACTTGTTATTGTTTTTATATGATTTCTCATTGTTGTCTGCAGGAAACAGATAAAAACAAATCCCTTTGCCCTTCCTGGAACTTGTGCAATTTTATTGCTGAAGTTGCAATCCGAGAGGATAATAGTAAGTTAGCCTATTACGGCCTGGAGTTTATGGCTAGATGGATGGTAAATGGTGAACGTGCAAGACCTCCTGTGTTGCTTTCAGTAGATGAAGGTTTAGTTGTGTCAGCTATGTTGACTGCAGGTAGAACCTATAATTCTGAGCTGCTAGGGGCAGCCTGGTCTGTGTTGGGCCGCTCATTGCGTAAAAAGAAGGTTCCTAATCCAGAATCTTATCTTGGAAAGATATCTGCCCTTGCATCACTGGGGAATCTACAAAAGGCATTTGGTACTCTCCATGAATATGAGATATCTTATGGAGATTCCAATCAAGAAGCTAATGACTTGTTCTGCCCATTTACTTCTTTACATCCATTGGTTGTGGCATGCTCCAAGAAGGGGTTTGAGACTTTGGATTCTGTACGTCTTACTTTCTGTTAAAGAGAACTATCATTATTACCTAACCATTAGGATTGGATATTAATCCAATTTTGCTATTATTTTTTATATTGACATTTTATTTACAAGTAATCTGTTGGAAATAGATTAACAGAAGTTTCATTTGGTGCATTATATGTATTAGTTTGTTTATTTCTTAAATATATACTTTTAAACAAAATTCTGTGTTATTTTGACATATATAGCATTGATACTACCTTTTTGCATCTAGCGGCATGATATATTAAATTGCAACATTGATATATTCATTTGCATGTTGATTTAATCATGTAATGCTCTATTTAGGTTTATTTTCAACTGGAGAGTTTAAGCCGTGCTGAGCGTCCATACAAGTCTGTTGCCGCACTAAACTGCATCATTTTAGGATGTGCGAACATATGGGATCTTGATCGAGCTTACCAAACTTTTGAATCAATTGGATCTGCTTTTGGGTTGACCCCTGATATTCATTCATACAATGGGCTGATGTATGCCTTTGGGAAGCTCAAGAAGGTGAGTGATCTTTCTCCCTGCTCACCTTTTCTTAAACGATCTTTCTGCGCATTCTCTTTAATCTTTACCACCATTGCCCCTTCTTTTAAAAGGATGCACTGGTCTTAAAATCAGTTTTGCTTGTGCTATGCATTCATAATATCTGGCCTATAAAGCTGTTTATTGCCCCTCACATCCACTCCTCTATGCCTTTTCACAACCATTAATTACTTACTACTTTAATTATCTTTTGGCAGACACATGAAGCTTCAAAGGTGTTTGAACACCTAGTAAGTTTGGGCGTCAAGCCTAATGCAAAGTCGTATTCCCTGCTTGTTGATGCCCACCTGATTAACCGAGATGTCAAATCTGCTCTAGCAGTGATTGATGATATGGTAACTGCATGATTCTGTTTAAAAAACTGACACACTAAGTATATTTTTCCTGCAAAGGTCATTGACATGTCAAAATAATTGGCAGATAGCTGCTGGATTCAAACCGTTGAAAGCGACTCTACAAAATGTCAGAAGGCGTTGTGTACGAGAGATTGACAACGATAGCGATCAACGGGTTGACTCACTTGCTCAATCTTTGAATATACGTATGGCTTCAGATGCCCGGCGAAACATGCTGTTTAATCTTAATTACAGTATGGATATGGCTTGAATGGTAAGTTTTTACTCCTTTTCATGTGATGGTATATTTGAACAAATTTATATGATATTCACATTGTAGTTTTGTACATTTTTGTTGAGATTCTTGTTTTTTTCACCCACACTCACATGTACACACAGGATTGACTGCTTTGAAGGGGTACTTGAATTATTTTGTTTGTAACCCCTGATTTCTGTGGCATTAGAAGGTTTGATTTGTCTTACCACATGCCCTTGAAGGTTAATTGAAAATGGTCACTCTTCATATTAATATACGGTAGTATTTCTTTTTTACAGGTGCACTTGTCTTTGAGGTTGAAATGAACCATTTATAAGCCAGTTGTTATTCTTTTATTGCGTCCATTTCCGAGAGAATCCCTGTATGTATATTGGTGGATGATCCTGATGTTTGTCGAGCCATGGCAGATTGTTGCACAAGGAACTTTCGTTTCTGTATTTATGTGTTTATGAAGCGGGGAAGGGTGTTGAAGATGCAATTTGCTTTTTTTTAAGGATATCTGAGCAGTGATCTTCCTAGTATAAGTTTTTGTTTTTTGAAATAATTATAGGACAGATCCCAATTCAGTAGGATAGAAGATACTAAGGAAGACATTTCTTTCGTGGTTCTTAATTTTTTGGCCTTTTGCACTACTTCTTTCTCTGACAACCCAGTACTAGGTACTTCCAACGACTAGAAGCTGCAAGGATTTGAAAACCTTGTAAAAGAATTGCAATCCTAATTGTTTGGACCTGTGGTTCCATTTATTTCTATTGCAAATAATGGCAACATTTTAATTTGGTGCTCGAAAAATATCTACTAATAACTATTGTATGTATAATATATGTGTGGGTGTTCACCTGGAAGAAAAAAAATGTGGGTGGGAGGTGCGTGTTCGAGGACTTCCACCCTTTTAATATTTTTCTCAAATCAAGAGTGATTTTCATTTGTCACATACAAAGTAGGTGTTTTCTGGTCCAAATAATGAGGGAAGTATACCATATAAATCAGCCTTAATTCTAATATATGCATGGATGCATATTAAATTTGAATCTTTATTTTCCTTCTGTCACTTCCGAAAATTGAATCCAAAAGTTGCTGTCAAGATGAATTGAGTTTAATTCATAAATATTTATACTGAAATATATTAATTTAGATAATATTGATTTTCAATTAATGGCAAAGTATTGATTTGCCTTAGAACGTTTAATGGATTCACAATCAATGCTTCTGTCAGGAAAACTAATATAATTGTGATGATATTTAGTTAAATAAAATTTCTTTTGGTTTTTGCATAAAAATAAAAATAGAGTTGTGATAATTGAACTAGGTTATTGTAAATTGTAAGCATGTTGAGTTTAGTTGAGTAAAAAGGGCCAAGGGTCGGAAATGAGTTGAGTTGAATTTAGGTTCGACTCGATTTGATAAGAATTGGTTCAGTTCTAAATTCGATTTAAGTTCATTACAAACTTATTTTTCAGTTTGAACTAAATTATTCTTAATTGCTTCGTTTTTTGGTGTACTTTTTATAAATATGAATGTAAAATGGAGTATATTTTACAATTTGAGATTTCAATAGTGAAGTTTAGAGAGTTCATTGAATATTATATTTCTAAATGTTGAACACAATTAAATAATCAATTTTGAGCAATAGTATAACACTTTATTTACCTTAATGGTATAAATTAGAATCTATTATAATATATTAAAATAGAACTCTAAATTATATTTGCGACAATTCATCTTCATCAATCAATGCAGTTTTAATTTATCACTCAATGATTCATCAATACACTTAAATGTTCTAATTACTCATCAAAACTTTCATTTCAATAACTTATAAAAAAAGAATAAATCATCTGATATCTTCAAAACATCATGATGCAAGTTTGACTACATACACACATTAAAATCTAATATTTTTCAACCACTTTACTGCACATTCTCAATTCAAACAATGATAATGACATTACAAAATGCAACCAATCTATACCTATTTGTGTGACACATTCTCAGTTCACACGCTTCAATAATATTGTTTATGTTGTCAATTATCGTTTAATATCATATATATAATTATTATTGCATAGAATGTGAATTTTTTTTTCTCTATGATATTGAATGCGTCTCTTAAAGCACTTTTTTTCTTTTTATAATTATAAAAAAAAAAATAAATCCTAATCAAAACAACAAAAAAATTAAAATTAAATATTTGGAAATAAATAACTTCTAACTATTTTACTATTCACGGAACTTTCTATGTCTTAAACATTCACAAACTTTTCTTGTATATAATTTTTTACAAGCCACTTTTGAAGTTTCTTGACGTGTCAATAATTATTTGAAAATTCTATTTCACATTTTAATTATTTAGACGACACAATAGTTAAATTAATTAAAAGTGTTCTTCATCCAAAACATCGTAACTATAGAATATAGTTACATTATGTATTGAATTTTTATTTGACTTGACAATTTTGTGTAACTAACATTTTTATAATATAAAAAACATTATTATTATTTAAGGTTTTTGAACCTTAAGAAATTTCTATTTCTTTTAGTGTTATTTTTATATATATTACCTATATTTGCACACGTGAAGAATTATTTCAATATTTTGAATGTTATTATAAAGATTATTTTTAACAAACTATTATTCACGAATGAATGTTATAATAAAAAGTAAGGCACACAATATCATTTAGTGCGTGTTTAGATTGACAGTGAGATCGACATAATTACGATGAACATATAAAATTGAAAATGTAAAAAAAAGGCTAAATTACATATGCGGTCCCTTAACTTAATTTCACGTAACGTTTTAGTCCTTTATATTATTATTTTTTTCCCGAGTTAGTCCTTTATTTTAATTTTAAATGACAATTTGATATTTTATGTTTTAAAATGTCAACAATGTTGTCCTCTTTTTTACAAAAAAAAAAAAATCATCAAATTTTTCACACAAAACCCATAAAATTCATTATCATCTTCAATAAATACAAATTTAATCAAATTCATAACTTAAATCTTGAAATAAAGTCATATTTTCATTCTTTATTTGATGTTGTTGGAGATGAAAATATGAGTGTATTTGAATATTTGAGTTATGAATTTGATAAAATTTGCATTATCGAAGATGATTATTAATTTTATGGGTTTTGGTTGAAAATTTTGATGATTTTTTTGAATTTTTGTATAAAAAAAGATAACATTGTTGAAATTTTAAAACATAAAATATTAAATTTCACTTAAAATTAAAACAAAGGACCAACTCGGAAAAAAAAAAAAGATAAATGACTAAAACGTTATCTGAAATTAAGTTAAGGGACTTTAGCCTAAAAAAATACATAAATATATAAATCTAATGTTTCAAAACTAATATAAACTATATAAAATGAAGAAAATATTATAGTTAAATGTACAACTTTAACAATAAAGAAATGCATAACTATTTAACTAATATATTATTAGAATGAACACTTCAATGAAATCAAAAAGTTTGAATAAACCAATTCCATATTTATTGTAAAATCTTATGAGTAGTCTCATATTTCAGTATACTTTGCATAAATATATATAAATCTAATGACTAAAACGTTATCTGAAATTAAGTTAAGGGACTTTAGCCTAAAAAAATACATAAATATATAAATCTAATGTTTCAAAACTAATATAAACTATATAAAATGAAGAAAATATTATAGTTAAATGTACAACTTTAACAATAAAGAAATGCATAACTATTTAACTAATATATTATTAGAATGAACACTTCAATGAAATCAAAAAGTTTGAATAAACCAATTCCATATTTATTGTAAAATCTTATGAGTAGTCTCATATTTCAGTATACTTTGCATAAATATATATAAATCTAATGACTAAAACGTTATCTGAAATTAAGTTAAGGGACTTTAGCCTAAAAAAATACATAAATATATAAATCTAATGTTTCAAAACTAATATAAACTATATAAAATGAAGAAAATATTATAGTTAAATGTACAACTTTAACAATAAAGAAATGCATAACTATTTAACTAATATATTATTAGAATGAACACTTCAATGAAATCAAAAAGTTTGAATAAACCAATTCCATATTTATTGTAAAATCTTATGAGTAGTCTCATATTTCAGTATACTTTGCATAAATATATATAAATCTAATGACTAAAACGTTATCTGAAATTAAGTTAAGGGACTTTAGCCTAAAAAAATACATAAATATATAAATCTAATGTTTCAAAACTAATATAAACTATATAAAATGAAGAAAATATTATAGTTAAATGTACAACTTTAACAATAAAGAAATGCATAACTATTTAACTAATATATTATTAGAATGAACACTTCAATGAAATCAAAAAGTTTGAATAAACCAATTCCATATTTATTGTAAAATCTTATGAGTAGTCTCATATTTCAGTATACTTTGCATGAATTGTATTAGTCAACAATATTTTACATTTTCTTTTATACTAAAGCAAAGTTAACTTATATATAATTATTCAACAATATATTATATATTGACATATAATCTAATTATGTATCACCTACTCAAATTTGTTCTACATCATAAAAAATCTGATGTCTATAATCATTCACCTTTTCTAAATAAATTGTATCATTTATTCCTTCATTTTAATACCTTATCATTCATACCCCTAAATGCAATTCATTTTCATCATTTTCGGTTAAATATTTCATTATTTTACATAAACGTTTGAGTATATTATACTCTAAAACAAAAATAATATTACTTTTAAATTACATATTATTTTTGTTTTATATTCACTAATATATTAAATTCTACCACACAATGGACATGTTAACATCTAGTTATACACTTTGTCTTTATCTTTTAAATGATACAAGTTTTATTTTGAAACAATATTTATAACTCAATATTATCACCAATAGTAGTTGGTTTAAACAACAAATGCATGATCTCGCCTTAGACTTGTTGACAATTTTTTACAATCTTAGAGATCGAATTTGGTTTTTTTATAAACAATGAAGATGTATACATATATATTTTATAGGAAAATTGTTAGTAAATTAATAGTTAAATTTATTTTTGTGGGTTTGAATTTGGAATCTCTTTCTTATAACTCATTTGTCGTCTAGTAGTAGCTTTCAAATAATATAAAGAATCTCTTAATATTTATTTTTTAAATTATTTTTACTTCATTTCAAAATGATATTTACAATATATTCAACATCATCTGCAAACATTTTAATATTTACACTTAAATTTAATTTAAAATATATATATCGAGCTGATACATGAATAAAATGAGTTGAACTATTCATACCTCAAGTTCAACTCATTTATTTAACAAGCTCAATTTCAATTCAAGTTCGACTCATTTAATTTATGAATTAAGTTCAATGAATTAATTATCAAATCTCAAACTATTTTCGAATTGTTTTAGTTCATTGTCAACCAACGATAATGATACTTATGTTATATGAATACTCTTCACTTGAGAGCAATGCAAGTGAAAATTAAATGCGAGTAATTTATTGTGTAGCATATCGACTTTGAACTTGGTAAAAGGTAAATTAAGTTTTGTTAAAGATCAGAATCAAAGTTAAAATTCAAGTAATTAATTCGTTTTTTAAGTGAAACTCATAAATTCGATAACTATTAAACTCTCCATTTCTTAAGTAATATTATGTTCACCTTAGAGAAACATCACATAATCAATAGTTGCCACAAATAGTATATGCATATAAGAGAAACCAGTTAACATTGTGTCCAAATAGTTTTCCCCTACATTTTGGTTATAAGCAACTTATGCTTGGTTAAACCCTGCACTCAAATTGTGCAGATACCCATTAACTAAGATCCACCAGTAAAAAAATTACACAACAACAAATAAATGCCAAAACATGAAGAAAATGAAGCAAAAATAAGCCTCATCACCCTGATGTGCATCTTCCAATCTTCTTAAAGTTTTCATTTTTCAAGACACATACAATGAAATATGTTTCTAAATATTTTATTCTCTGAAAAGCTTTTCATATCACTTGAATTTATTCCAATGTAGTATGATCCAAAATTGCTGATAGAAGAAAGAACATCTTTTAAGATGCAGGGGCTGCTGCAGCTTTCTGAAATGAAATGAATGAAGTTACTACTTTAAAATGCCGTCAGGGTAGGTCGAGTAAACCAGTGAATGTTGCAAATTAGTCACACAATGAAGGGAAGCATACAAATATTGCATAGCATCAAGATGCCAAGAGAGATTAGATAAAAAAAATTGTTAGGTTTTGAATCAAAGTTTACCTTTTTCTGCTCTTCCATGTTTGCTTTTATCAGAGAATAGATGGCAACACCTGCAATTGCAATAGCAGTGCCAATGCCAGTTTGTGTGGATATCTTATTGCCTGCAAATATTATCACATGTTAGAATAAAAATAGGAGAATATAGTTAAACAAAATTTATGTTCAAAAAATAAAATTACCCCTTCAACTTTGACCTTTTGACAATCAGTATCAAAGGTCTAAATTTGGCAACTTACTTAGAATTAGCTTAAATAAGCATTTACTATGTAAGTGCTTATGTATAAATTATTTCTATAACGGTAGATAGATAGAATAAAGTCAAACTATCTTTATATAAGTTATAATTTGTTTTCATAAGCTATCCTAGATAGTTTATGGAAAAAATTGAAAATAACTTATTTTTCAATTCATAAGCTATCTTGCATTTTAACCTATGTTAAATGTAGACTGCACTCAAATTTACCACAACTACATTGCTTGTAAAAGTATTTTAACACCAATGATGGATTTCATATTCAAATTATAAGAGAATCAAATTACTTACCAAACACCACTATAGAGAATCCAATGACAAAAACTCTCTTCAACACATTTCCAACTGCATGTGTTAGTGGTGCAACTCTTTCCAAAGTATTAGTAGCAAGCTGAAATTATAACATAAAAAAACTTGTGAAAATTTCATTAAATTTGTACATCAACTTGAGTCTGCAGAGAAGAAAAGTACCAAACGTAGAAATAAACTCTAACTAAAACACAAGGTTACCTGATTGTAAAGATGGTAAAACATTCCAATCCAGAAAAGATCAGACAAAAACTTCACCAGACCTACTTTAGCAATAGCATTTTTAAATCCAAACTCCATGAGTTGAGGTCCCTCAATCTGAAACCACCCAAAACTCAATCAGTCACAAACTTATAAAAAAAAGAGATTAAATGAGATGCACTTTCTATGTAAAATTATTTTACACTGACGACCAATTAGAAATTGCCATCACATCAACCAACTGCATAACTTCTTTTTTCAAGTTTTTTATTTAAAAAATGTATAAAATGATGTGGCAAATTGAAGAGTTGTGATTGGTTGTCGGTGTAAAATAATTTTATACTGACAATGTATAGTCTTTAATCTCTAAAAGAAAAAGACAATAGTAAAATTAATATTTCACTGGTTTTTGTAACAAATGAACTTACAAGTATTGCTGGAGGGATACAAAAGAGGAGAGCAATTACTGAAATATATGCATATACATTCGTACTGTCCATTCCAGTCTGTTAAAATTAAAAAATGTTTAGATTGTGTAAATATCAGACACCAACTTGGAAGGTGCTTACATTCTTATCAAGATGAAAACCTTGTTGTGAGAAAAAGTAATGTAACAAAAAGATCATACCATTGCTTTCTTAGAATATAGACTTCTGTACGTAAATGCAATATTTGAAATCATTGCACTAACGAAACCAGTCCAATTGAAAGATAGTTCAGTTAGTGATGCCATTGATACACCTAGATTGAAACTCATATCAGCAAATAAATAATCATCATTATACAAATAAACTACCTAGTTTTAATTAAGAATGAGTTTAATGCACATACACTAACAGTGTAAAACAAATTTACAATGTCATCCAATGAGAGGCCACCATTTGTCCAGGTCATACCACTGGTTTCAAAACATTCTTACAAAAGTAGGGTGATGTGGTAAAATAATAGATTTTCATTGGATGACAATGTAAAACAGTTTTACGGTGATAATGTATATCCTTTAAAAATCAGATACATGGATTATAAATATATAAGTAAGCATAGGTGATTTTGTGTGCACATGCCAAGATATAACAGATATGATATTATTAAGATAAGATAAGATACATAAAATCAAGCTCTTGTTTGAATCAATCAGAAGGAAAATAAGAAAGGATAAAAGCTTTTACCTACAACAACAGGGGTCAAAGATAGCCACAGAGAGAGAGGAATCTGTTGGCCTAAGATAAACTGAGAAGCTGAAGCATTGAAAAATGGCTCCAGAGCTACAAAAGAGGGGAAATACAACAGATTGTTAATGCTTAACATGCATTAGTCAATGTATGTATATGAATACTTGGACATAAATTTATTAATAACCTGAATGAAAATTAAGTTATAAATGAAATATTCAAATCAATGAGCTATAAAAACAGTGTAAAAAGTCTTCAGTACCTTTTATGGTGTGTGTAAAAGACACAGCTACAGCAGCAAATGATACATTGGACATAACATGACCAAGGGCATGACACAATGCAACTGGAGTCAATAGTAACAAGAGCTCCTTATTCATTGGCTGGCAATTGGAAGAAAACATGTTATTGAAATTTATACAATGCCTTCAGAGTTGAGAATTAAAAACCACAGGGTTTAGCATAAGTGGTTGGTTCGCAGTGTGTTTGAGTGTTGTAAACTTTGGAGTATCAAGTTCAATTCTGAATCATCAAAAAAAGAATTGATAATTAACCAGGAAAGATAACTCACTGCACGTTTTGGTAGACCTAAACCCCAGGAAACAAAGCAATATACCACCCCTACAAGGAGATGTACAACAGAAACAAAACTGAACAGAATTTGAAAATATTAGCATATGTTACACTTTACAAGAAAAGGAATCAATGAAAACATAGTTATGTTGGCCTAATTGTAAAGTTAATCATGGAGAAAAACATACTATGGATATGGAAAATAATTGTAGACTTTCTTGTTGAGTATGTTGAAAATCACATTTAAGAAGTACCTGCATAGCATAGAAGTAGGACAATTTCAGAAAATATATTGCAAGCTTGTAACAATCTAGTCTGTACAATGTACATGTAAATTGCATTATCTTTGGGCCGACCGATCTAATCTCTCAACTTTAAACATATAAAATTATGTCTGGACTGACTTAGTCATCAGAGTGTCATTTGCAGGTACCTCCCCCTCGGATTGGCACCACCACCATGGAGACAACCAGTACCGACGAATCCATTATCGTCAACCTTTCCCGATGTTGACTTATGTTTTCAGACAAGAACAATCTTAGTGTTCCTCATTTGGCATATTAGATTCTCTTTTTGCACTTCTTTAGTGTTAATGTGTTAATGTAAGATGGTAGGAGCAATTTAGCAACATCAAACCAGTATTAATCCATGTCTCATGATTTTTCTCATTATCACCTTAAATGTAATTAAAAAAATGGAAAAATTCTTACCACATAAAGAAAAAGAAACCAGTAACCAATACAGGAAATTTGTCACCAAAACTCTTTGAGGATTGGACAGACCTGTAATTGGATGGACATCAATAATCAAAACAATTAAAAAAGGAAAAAAAAAGTTAAACATGATGTTTTATATCTAAATCGCATTCTAATTGTGTCATGATCCTTGATATTGCAGAAAATTAAAGTCAAATAAGGTTACAATTGTGTTTGTGATGAGGTTGCAGAGACATCACAATACAATTGCGGTCACATACCATTTTTAAAAACCTTGATTAAACAGAATGTCAATTAACTGTGAAGTAAAGTGTTTCTTAAAACAAACAAAAAAGTACTTTTACAATTTCAATCCAACTTCTCCCACAAAACAACCTCTGCCTCCAAAAGAAGAGTAAAATTATAAGTATGGTTTTAAATTGCAATCTCCAACCACAAATTGCAGCGGCAACATAACGATTTTTGAAGTCTTTGGAACGGAATCACAATAGCAATTCCGTCCTCATTTTACTTCAATATAAAGGTTCGCAACATAATAGCTACGGCACTTTAAAACCATGATTATAACTTTTCAGCAAAAAGCATCATTTCAATTATTTTCCTTTCCCTAGCAAATTCTTCAATGCTTATAATCACTCATATTGTCATCGTGCAATAAAGAAGTAAGTGATTTATTCTTTTTAAAAAAGTAATCTTTTCTATGAAAAAAGCTGTAACAAACGGACCCATAAACTCTTTTTTTCATGACAATATAATCAAACATTAATTTACGTAACACTAACCCATTTGTGACTTCAATTTCACTATTATCATTAGCATCTGCTGCTAAAGCTGCTATAACTGGAAACCTTCTATGTCTTAATTTCAAGGCCTTCTCAGAAACCACCAAGCTTGAATCTTTAGCCTCAAGTTGAAATGTCCGAGACTTCAACAAGCCATGACTGGTTGAAACTCTTTTGGGTGACTGAAAAAGTGAAGAAATTTGAGGCCTTTGAAACGATATGCAAACTGGGTTAGTTACAGAAGACATTTTCAGAAGCCACAAAATTCTGAAATTCCTATGAAAAAATGAATGAAGTTGTGGTTGTTTATTTTGGAAAAAAATGTGAACGTTGAAAACAAGGTTGGCAAAAAAAGTTGGTATAATAAAGCATTTCGATATGATCGGCAACTTTCCCTCTAAAATATATATTTTCAAGTCATGTTTTGCGGGTTTGGTTCGTGCAAGTTTTATTGGAGGGAGATAAATATTAATTTTGTGTTCAAACTTTAGTCTTTTCTGCCTTGGATGAATCACCTATCTCCCATCCTAAATTTTTGTTATAAAGAAATATATTTAAGTCATGTGGTTAAATATACTTTGATCTCTATTATAGCAAAAAAAAACTATTATATCATGATAACAAAATAAAAAACATCAAATTATTTTAAATAATTAAATACTACTCTAATTACTATTATACCAAGAAAAAAATATTAAATTTTGGTTAGTAGTAACGAGTACCAAAACTTATAATATTCTGAATCAAAAAATAATAATATAATAATATTAATGTATTTATTTCTACACCCAATTTTTATAAGTGTTTATGATATATTTTACATGTATTTAGAAAAATTCAGAGTGTAGTTAATGAGTATATTTTTTGTATGATTATTATTAAACAATTTTGCTACTCACATCCTCTATTTTACTAGTTACACCCCGGTCATTATTGGAAAAAATTAAATTGTCTTCCATCTTTTACAACAATATACTTTCTTTTCTTTTTCATGTTCCATCTTTTTTCTCTTCTATCTCTTGAAACACCCAACATTCCTTCATTTTTATCTTCATCTTCTCCCATTCTCTCTCAAACTCTCTTCTTCAACCTTTTGTTACTTGAACTAAATTTACACACACTACGTGAACTAAGTTGACGTATGTATACGACTTCCCAATTCAAGTATGCACTTCTTCTATTCATTGCAAAATTTTACATGTACGTTAACTCAATTTACGTACATTAACGTGAACTGGGTTCAAGTACGCACTTCTTCTATTCACTGTAAAATTTTGGATGTACTTGGACTTAGTTTATGTACATATATGTACTTGAACTTGGTTTATGTACATATATGTTAACTCGGGTTACGTACATTTACATAAACATAAAATACATAAGAATATATGATTTAAGTTTGTGTACAATGTATTAGTTATCATGTACGTGAACTCAAATCATGTAAAATTTCTAAATTTTGAAAGGAAAAAAAAACTCAACAAATTAGTAAACATACCTTATTGTGGTGACTTTAAACATAATAAGAAGAGGAGTGATAACGTTTCAGCAAGTGTACTAAATCGTTGTAAGTAATAATTAAAACGGTAGTACCGAGTGTCGAACTCAAGGATTGCGTTTTACTACTAAATTATATTTAATTACTGAAATTGAACAAAAAGTTTCTGAATTGATTGAAATAATATTTGAAATTAACAACAGTAATAAAATTGATCCTTTATAATGAGAAAAATGTCAGGGAGAAGTTTCACTTCGAATCCAACCTTGATGTCTAATTTGATCCTAGTTACTGAATTCTTTTATTGAATTATTACCGAATTCTCTTTATTATTCTTACCGTATAGAAGTTCTCTTGTAAATTATTGTTTTGCAATTAATTTAATTGGTTTCATGACCTGCATCTATGTCTAGACTACAAATTCATGAATTTCTCATCTCAAGCATTCATAAAGTCCACTTCCGTTTCAACATACAAATCGTAGAACATTTTAATGTTGATCAAGCAATAAAAAGCATTAAGCACATAGATGAGAAAAATAATTCAATAAACCCATTCATATTTACAAGAAAGATTCGTGAATGATTCTTGATAAAACTGCTCTAATGATGTTAGAAACGGCCTCTTTAAGTTTTTATGTTAGGCACAAGTCTTTCAACTTCCCAAGAGTCAAAAAGATCCCTAAACAGTGAAAAATTGTGTTTTTATAAATGTTGATGCGCGTCATGCTCCCCAGGCGCAGAAAACGCGCTTCAGGCGCGCCTGGACAGTGCTGAAAGGCTGGAAATGCGCCTCAGGCACAGCTTGCGCGCTTCAGGCGCACAACATCTGTTGTATGATGTATACTGCATTTTGTTCCTCTTTCGAGTCTGAAGTTGGTTTTGGTATCTTCATAAAAGTTGTAGATATGGATCTTAGCTTTCAGTTGCACTTGGTGTGACTCCAATTGGACATCTACAACTCAAGATATGGCTGAAATACTCCACATATGTCATGTTGATTTCTCACCAAAATTCAGCATTGCACTAAAACAAAGTAACAACGCAAAACTCCGAAAAATCTCTACTTAATCAAGGAAATAAGAATATAAACATTTTATTAAATTAAAGAAATAAAATTAACAAAATATATCAAATAACTCCTTAATTTAACTAATGATTGAAGATAAATAAAAAAGAAACAATTTTTTACGAAAAACTTCTTTTTCCTTTTCTATGTATATGATGAAGAGTCATCACAACGCCAAACTTAATCTATTGTTTGTCCCCAAACAACAATTAATTTCAAATTTGGTACAATTAAAGCAAACTTAAATTCAATTTATCAAATCAAATCAAACTCAATTTTCAAAGTTCAGCTACTACAAAACATTCATCATGTTCCATGGTTGCTTACAGAAAAAAAAAGACACAATTTATACACTTTAGCATTCATTCATCAAGTTCAACTCTCTCTTTACACAATCTCACCAAAATTTCTCTCAAGTGTTTCGAAAGGGTTATGAATTTATTACTCAAATCCTAGAACATGCATCACGTTACCATAAGCTTGAAAAAATTCTAGTTAGCAATCACAATGCAGTAAACACATACATTTTTTGAGGATTTTCGGGTTGTAGTGGGGCTTAGGTAAGGGTAGGACATTTTGGGATAGTAGGCTTTACTACTTGGAGTTAGGCATACATTTCCAAATTATTCTACCATATTTTATTTTTCTTCACCTTTTCATTCAGGAGATTCTCAAACATTGACAAAATACACAAACTGTTTTTTTTTTTTTTTTTTTTTTTTTTTTTTTTTTTTTTTTTTTTGTGAGAATCACCACCCCAAACTTAAAAGGTTGTTATCCTATGAGCAACCCCAAACTTTGAACTTAATCAAGACAATAAATTTTTTTTCTACCTAACTCCAAGTAAGGTGATTAAATTAAAGTCAGGTATTTGGCTTGTAATGTGGCTAGTAATCGAAATAAAAGGGCAAAACTAAAATGGGCTAGTAAATGGTAAAATTTTCATAGGGTAGTTAGAAAGGCTCAAACGACCAAACAAAATTGCCTAAATGTATGCATAAATTACAAGTGATGTAAGTCAGAATTAGTGGAAGTTCTAGAGGGATAACACTTGTCTGGATAATCACACAACAAAGAATTTAAGTGTTTAGGCTCAAAAGCTCACAGCTAGAATAATAAGAGAGAATATGAACAATCAAAATAATGTCAAACATGCCACTACAAAATTTATTTATTTAGTTTTTTTTTTTTAAATTCAAGTGAGACTTCGACAACCAAGGAGTAGTCAACATTGCATGAATTAGTGAAACTTATCGAATTGAGCAATGATATTAGCAAAGAAATAGAGTTTAAATTTCAAAATCACAAACATAAAACTTAAGATCAAATGCAACTTGTTAATAATTCTTCATCATAGTGCACGTTTACACACAATTAGAAAGAGACAAAGTTCAAATAACAAAAATAAGATTGCAAAAAATAAAAGTTACATCTACTTGTGGGTTGCCTCCCACGAAGCGCTTCTTTAAAGTCATTAGCTTGACGTCTCAACTATTTTCAAGGTGGCATGTATGACAGGAAGAACACATCATCTTTCTCACCAAGAAATACATATTTCAAGTAAGGTGGCAATTGCTTGAGTTCAACCAATGGCGTAACTTTCTTTTTCTCTACATATTCATCTTCATTCCCCTTCAATGTAGTGGAGAAACGGGGGAAGTAAGATGGTGATGCTTCTAACATGGCTAAAACCACTTTCACCTTTGGATCTTTACTTCCTTTAACAACATCTTGGGGTAGGCATAACACTCTTTCTAATGGCATAATGGGTCCTTGATGTTCAACTTCTTCATCGACTATCGAATTAAAAATCTCAATTCGGTTGCACCCTTCTCTTTCATTTGAATGCTCTATGGCTTTTAAAATATTGAATGTAACTGTTTCCTTATTTACCTTAAAGGTTAAGGTGACATCTGCCACATCAATCATAGCTCTCCCTGTTGCTAAGAACGGTCTCCCCAAAATCAAAGGAATGTCATTGTTTTCATCCATGTCTAGTACCACGAAATCCACTAGAAAAATGAAGTTACCCACTTTAACCAACACATTTTCCACCACTCAAAAGGGGTGTTTCATTGAGCGATCCGCAAATTGTAGCATCAACTGTGTGTCTTTGACTTTTCCAATGCCCGATTTTTTGTATATGGAAAGGGGCATAAGACTTACACTAGCCCCAAGATCACACAGCGCCTTCCCAAAAGTTCTATTTCCAATGGCGCACGGGATTGAGAAGCTTCTAGGATCCTTGAGCTTCGGTGGCAGTTTTCTCTGTAGTATAGCACTACATTCTTCAGTAAGCATCACTGTTTCACCACCGATTTTTCTTTTCTTTGACAGAATCTCCTTCATGAACTTGGCGTATGTTGGCATCTGTTCCAATGCTTCTGCAAAAGGAATGTTAATCTGTAATTTTTTTAAAACATCAAGGAACTTACCGAATTGTTTTTCTATTTCTTCCTTTTTTAATCTTTGAGGAAATTGAAGTCGAATTTCTGGTTTTGGCAGTGATTCCCTTTTTTGTACCACAGGTTCTTCCTCCTTTTCAAGAGTGATGTGCTCCTCAACTGATGTCGGTGTGACTATTTCCTCTAAGTGGGTCGAAATTGAAGTACTTACACTTTGTTTGGCTTTAAGCGGTACTTGTTCACTTGCCTTGCCACTCCTTGTTGTCACGGCATTGACATTATTTCGCGGATTAGGAATCGTGTCACTAGGTAAATTTCCAGTCGTTCTTTGTGCCATTTGTTGAGCAAGTTGACCCACTTGAGTTTCCAGATTCTTTATGGATCCAGAGTGATTTTTCTAGATGGCTCTTGACTCTTCAATTAAAGAACTTGTGCTTGTCACTAATTTCTCCATAGCACTCTCTCAAGCAGCCTTTCTAGGTGGGAATTGGTTTGTTTGAGCTCTTTGTTGACCATGAGATCCACCTTGCTGATCTCTCCAAGAAAAATTTGGATGATTTCTCCAACTAGGGTTGTACGTACTAGAGTATAGATTATTATGCCTCCCGTTATTACTCATAAAATTCACTTGTTCTAGTTCTTCTAACTCATTGTCATCCAGTGCTTCACAAGCTCCAGTTTTATGTGCTCCTCCACAAAGGTTACAACTAGTATGCTTTAGTAATTTGACAGGGGCCACTTGGAGTTGTATATTTAGAGCTGTCATCCCCTTCTTTATCTCAATGGCGATAACATCTTTTATCTGTTTTGAGAGCAACGTCCTTTTAGCCAACCCAACCTCCATAACATTCAATTCCAGCATACCACATTTTGATTTGCTTTCGCATATTTTTTTTTTTCTGGATCAAAGAAAAGTTTAGCTGAGCACTGGCCTCGCATATAAGGTTAGACAAATTATGAGTAATGAACAGTTAAAGAAAGATAAATAACTAAGTAAAAATTAAAGGGTTTTAAAATAATATTTTTTTTTAATTAGAAATAAAATAAAAGAAGAAATTTTATTGCAGAGAAAAAAATTTCAATTCAGTAAATAAATTAAATTCAATAGTGATATGGCAATCCCCAGCAACAGCGCCAAAAACTTGATAGCGTTTCAGCAAGTGTACTAAATCGTTGCAAGTAATAATTAAAACGGTAGTACCGAGTGTCGAACTCAAGGATTGCGTTTTACTATCGAATTATATTTAATTACTGAAATTGAACAAAAAGTTTCTGAATTGATTGAAATATTATTTGAAATTAACAACAGTAATAAAATTGATCCTTTATAATGAGAAAAATGTCAAGGATGAGTTTCACTTCGAATCCAACTTTGGTGTCTAATTTGATCCTACTTACTGAATTCCTTTATTGAATTATTACTAAATTCTCTTTATTATTCTTGCCCTATTGTCTTAGTGACAGAACATTTAATTCCAAAGTAACCCCTAATTCTTTAGTAGATATAAGATTAGAATTAAGCATTACCGTATAGAAATTCTCTTGTAAATTATTGCTTTGCAACTAATTTAATTGGTTTCATGACCTGCATCTATGTCTAAACTACAAATTCATGAATTTCTCATCTCAAGCATTTGTAAAGTCCACTTCCGTTTCAAAATACAAATCATAGAATATTTTAATGTTGATCAAGCATTAAAAAGCATTAAGCACAGAGATGAGAAAAATAATTCAATAAACTCATTCATATAACTAGAAATCAAATCAGAAAAATAAGGGTTTCATCTTGTTACACTCATCCCTAACAAATAGGGTTTAGTTACTCATGACAGAGATAAAAAAGATAGAGATTAGAGAAGAATTACAAGAAAGATTCGTGAATGATTCTTGATAAAACTGCTCTAATGATGTTAGAAACGGCCGTCTTTAAGTTTTTATGTTAGGCACAAGTCTTTCAACTTCCCAAGAGTCAAAAAGATCCCTAAACAGTGAAAAATTGTATTTTTATAAATGTTGATGCACGTCGCGCGCCCTAAGTGCAGAAAACACGCTTCAGGCGCGCTTGGACAATGCTGAAAAGCTGGAAATGCGCCTCAGGCGCAGCTGGCGCGCTTCAAGCGCACATCATCTGTTGTCTACGTATACTGCATTCGGTGCCTCTTTCGATTCTGAATTTGGTTCTGGTGTCTTCATGGACGTTGTAGATATGGATCTTAGCTTTCAGTTGCACTTGGTGTGACTCCAATTGGACATCTACAACTCTAGATATGGCTGAAATACTCCACATATGTCATGTTGATTTCTCACCAAAATTCAGCATTGCACTAAAACAAAGTAACAACGCAAAATTCCGAAAAATCTCTACTTAATCAAGGAAATAAGAACATAAATATTTTATTAAATCAAAGAAATAAAATTAACAAAATATATCAAATAACTCCTTAATTTAACTAATGATTGAAGATAAATAAGACTAAAACAGTGGGAAAATATGCATATGATGAAGAGTCATCAAGGAGAGTTATGGAGTAAAAGTTATGAGTGAGGGGTGTAAGTTATGAGTATGTGCTATGGGTTTGAGATTGTCACGACCTAAAAACTAAACATTGTGACCGGCGCACAAGCGATACTCCTAGTATGACAAATCTATCAACTAACTTAACAATTAAGCAACTAAATCGTTCTCAATAACTATTTTAAAATATATATATATATATATATATATATATATATATATATATATTATTTTTCTTGAAATTTCATTAGAGTATTCTATGTAACTTCAACATTTCCAAATTTGTAAAATTCTTATTTAAACTCTCAATTCAGTCATTATCCAAATAGAATAATATAAATATTTAGTACATCTCCCAAAAGACTTTTTAGACTCAAAATAGCTGCAAATTACATCATGACTCAATAGACTTTACAAAAAAAAAGGTCATCGTTCAAAGAGGCATACCAAAAAATATATGATCGAAACTTGAATCTACCAACAGCTTGATACTCAGATGTCTGTGAATCTGGAAAAAAAAAATAAACAACATGAAGAGGTAAGTCACAAGGACTTAGTGAGGAGACAACAACCACCACCAACTAGAAGAGAAACACAAAAAGGCACGGATAATTGTTTTACAATATTGTGACAATTATGTTAAATGATATTACTCAAAATTCTTGATAATTCTCAAATAAAATATACATATAAAATCATTAAACTTATAATTTAACCGTTCAAGTTGAAATATTAAAAATTCAATTAATTACGAAGCGAAATCAAAATGAACAAACCTAAAATCATCATAGAAAATCAAACAAGTAAAAATACAAATTTTTGAGAACCAAGAGGCGGCTTCATCTCATTGATAACCATTTCCTCATAAGGGTGGCATTTTCCTAATGGGTGGTTCCATCTAACGGATAACCCTCTCATCTCAATCATGCAATGCATCATCACGCGTCAATTATGGAGCTTACGTTGATAGCCATCTCCTCCTACGGATGACATCTCTCATAAGGGTAGCTCAATCTAACGGGTAATTATCCATAGTCAAAACGAGGTAACTAAGTGCACTTACCGCCGTTAACGATTTCATAATTATAACAACGATTTTCATAACACGTTAAAAAAATCATCTCTCATTTCATCGTAACTCATAGAAAAATATTTTCAAACATAAGAATTCAATATTTAAATATTTTATAACTCATAAATAAATCAAACTACTAACGTATTATATAACAAAGACTATGAAAAATAAATAAATGACGAAATTGAGATAAATTCAAAGGTTGTGTTTTCCAAAAAAAATTAAATAAATACTTTAACATATAAAACGAGTAAAATAATAATTATAGCAAAATAAAAACATGTGACAATGATCCTTGTCTATTCACAACTATGAAGAATCGACTACGTTTGTTCTCCAGCAACTCCCAGAGTAGTCGATAGGACCTCAGCTGCCAAATCTGAGTATCAAAAATATTCTCAAGACTTTAGAAAATCATTCTAAAGTTTAGCTAATTCTAGGAAACCATAAATCATTTAAATGTACTCTAAGCACAAAATAAGATTTTTAAACAAAACTACATTTTCTATAGATTCATTATTAGCATAAGAGTTGTGTATTTATCTCAAAGAGTCTCAATAAACCACTTTCAAGAAGTGGGTACTCTTATCCTTCCTTGACTCACTAACTCTAATCCCTAAAAATCATAACCAAGAGTATTTGTAGGAGTATAAGAAGTTATGCTCTTGAGGATGTTAAATTCATTATAAGGGTTGAGGGTTTAGGTGTGCAATTGATGTTGTGGAGGGAGAAGAAGCAAAGAACAAGAAGGAAGAAGAAAATAAGAATAAAAATGGGGAAGTGGTGGTTTTTGCCGAGAGAGAGAAGAAAGAGGGAGAAGTGAAGTGGAGAGGAGTGGGTTGTTTGATTTTTTTGGTTTCTTTGTTTTAATTATATTATTATTATTATTATTATTATTATTATTATTATTATTATTATTATTATTATTACATTTATTTATTTTTTAAAATTGAAACGGTGAATTTTAGAGATATTATGAGATGAATGATAATGATGAAGAGAGAAAGAGACAAAATAAAGTTTAAAAATGAATGAAATAGTAAAGGGTATTTTGGATATTCTAACTTTATGAAAATTTGATGGGGTGTGGGTAGCAAAATAGAGGGTGTAAGTAACAAAATTGATTAATAAATTATTCTTTACATAAATGTATTTAATGTTGATTTTATATGTTCCAATCCAAATTGAAAGTATTAAGTTTAATTGCAATTGTGGTCCATTTGTTTTCACTCAGTGGAATTGGTCCCTCTATTTTAAAAGTCGGCAGTTTTGGTCATTCCCTAAGATTATTAAACTAAAAAAATGAAATTTGACTTATTTAAATAATGTGTCATACAGTTTCATGATATATAATAATCTAAATATATTTATTATTTATATTTCATTAATTAAATTACAAAAAAAAAAATCTGAAAGTTGAAAGTTAAGTTTTTAGAGGTTTTTATTACGATATCATGAATGTTAATCTTTTTACATTATCGTATCGTATGACACGAAATTTAAAACATGTCATATCGTTATTTTTAGTTAAAAAATCATAATGAGAGACCAAAACTCTTAGATTTTAAAATATAGGACCAAATTTTTGAATTGATAAAAATAATGGGACTAAACCTGCAAGTAAGCGAAAAAACTAATAAGTAATATCTTTAAAAAAAAAATAAACAACCAATATATCTAACAAATAGAAAAGGGTTTATATTTAGAGACATGTTATGAAACAAATCAAATCAAGAGAAAGTTATAAGAGAATAGAGATGAAGGAGAGGAAGAGAGAAAAGAGAAGAAGATAGTGAATAGTATTATTCTCTTATTGTGAAGTTTTTATAATAATGTGAAATCTATTTATAAGGCACAAATAAATTAACATTCACTAATGGGTCTAGTTGATTTAATATTCATAACATTCTCCTTATTGATGATATGCCTCGTTAAAACCTTACTAGAAAAAATCTAGTAGAAAAAATCTCTAGTAAAGGAAAAATAGTATATATCATTTCTGTAAGAACTGTCTCATTAAAAACCTTATTAGGAAAATAACAAAACCATGGTGAAGGAAAATATAGTGCATAATATATTTATTTCTCCGCCTCGTGTAGTCATGATCTTTGATATGACGAAGATCAATCCTTTCTAGTAGTTGTTGAAAAAATTTCCTTGACAGTGACTTTGTAATGATGTATCAGATATTGTCACATAAATGATTTTGTTGATGTATGTATCATCCCTTAATAGAAGATAACGAACATTACATATTTTTTTGGAATTTGTCTTGTTCTATCATCTTTAATGTGTCATTATCTCAACTGAGCAATACATGCGATATTATCTTCATAAAGAACTGTTGTACAAATATTTGTGGAACACAAACCATTAGTCCCTTTTAGGCGTTGAATCATATGCCTCAACCAAAACACATTTTTGACTTGTCTCGTGTTGTTCTAAAATCTTCTCATCATTTGATAATATTGTTGTTGTGATTTGTTTCACATATCTCTATGAAATGGTTGTACTTCCTCATATAAATAAATAACTTCTTTTTGATCTATATCATTATAAGAATTAGACAAATAACATATATCTCTAATATAAAAGAGTATATAGTCGACTTTGTTTCAATGTTGTTGTATATGTAAAGAAGTATATGTATAGTTATCTAATAGATCAACAACAAATAATTTGCAAGATACATTAGCGTTTGATTGCATTGATATATCGTACTTCGGGACCAAGTAGAAATTATAATTTTCTCGAACTCTAAAAAGACATTGTTCACAATTGGTGACTTTAAAATAATCAGCATGTACAATTGATTTTATTTGCCCATGTAGAACCTTTTTAGGACCTTTTCTATATAAGTTTCATAATTCACAAAAATATCTTTTAAATACTCATTTTTTAATCTCAAATAAAACTTTTTCTTTATTTAATATTCATCTCAAACTATTTCTTTAAACAATCATATTTCAAATGATGTCATTTCCATAAACTCATTTAGAAAACACTCACATAAGAATATTACACAATGTCCATCTAAATTGTTTGAGTGTATAAAGAGACATACTCATTTTGATTAAGTCATTTCTTCAATAGTTTGAATTGTATGTCTCACATAAATTAAATCATTCAAGAGTTTCATATAATCATTAGTTTGAATTGGTCATTTTTATCTTTGAAATCGATTGAGACTCATTTGCAATATTATATTGTCCAACATGGACATCTATTTTGATAAGAATATTAGCAATTAGTCTTACTTAACTTTGCAAATGAATTATATTTTGAAATTCTGGTTCACATTGCTTTATACAAGGATCAATATAAGATAATAATATATTTCAAGTAATTCATTTGAACTTCTAGTTCACATTTTCAATAGTTTATTCTCTCTCCCTAATGTTGAAAAAATTAATTCATCTATTGATAATTATCCTAATAGGCTATAAACAAGTTTTCAACTATTTGCTTACGATATTTTATAATAGATGGAGATTCATATCAAATATATTTTTCCAATATTTTTTATGACTCATCTTAATGTATTATATTGGAGCAATTCGAATATATACAACATATTCCAAAATTCACTTAGATGAAGACTTACATATAGTAACTTGTTGGCTTGTTGACTTTATTTAATGAATTTGATGTTGTTGGGGATGAAAATATGAGTTTATTTGAATATTTGAGTTATGCATTTGATGAAATTTGTATTATTTTAAAGATAATAATTAATTTTATGGGTTTTGTTTGAAAATTTGTAAAGAAAAGAATAACATTTTTGACATTTTAAAACGTAAAAGATCAAATTGTCACTTAAAATTAAAATAAAAGGACCAAATCGAGAAAAAGAAAAGATAAAAGACTAAAAGTTAACTGAAATTAAGTTAAGGGACCGCGGTGCAATTCAACCTATTATTTCTATATTACTCTTCATTTGATTCAAAAATATTTAATACATGTAGTTGAATATTTGATATTAAAAAAAAATGACAATTTCATAAAGTTGACTTATATTTTACATGAAATTTAAAAGATAATTACACTTAACTCAATTTCTTAATAATCATTAAATAGTTTTTTGTTATAATCGTGTATGAAAGGAGTACTCATATTCTTAAAATGAAATATAAATAAAACATGTTAAAATATGTATTTGACCTCTTAACTTATTTTAAAAGTTCAGTTTGGTCTTATAATTTTCAAAATGGTTATGTAGGTCCCTTCACTTTCAAAATGGTTATGTAGGTCCCTTCACTTTCAAAATGGTTATGTAGGTCCCTTCACTTGTCGCTTATTAGGATTAGTAGTTTTCAAAGTCAAATTAGTAGTTTACTCTATTAAGGATTGGGGACAAAATTCAACTTTATATATTAATTAAGGGACTAGACTAAATTTTTGACATAATTTAAGGGATCAAATTGAACATTTTTTAAGTACATTTTTATACTCAGTATTATATAATACATAATACAACGTTGTCATTTTCTTTTTAAATACACATAAAACAACGGTGTCACAATAGTTTTATTACTTGTACAGATTTCTTATCAAAATACAAATTACACTAACACATAATACATCAATACAATTAAAAACTCCAAAATTTATTCCATTTCTTGAACCAAAAAGTCAATATTTTAAAACAAATTTATAAATTCATAAGGTTGTGAGGAAGAGAACGAATTGAATTTGTTCATATTTTTTCGCATAAACAACAAGAAATTTTGAGAAAGATTGACATTTAATGAACCCTAAATTAATTTGAGGAAGAAGAAGTAAAGTGGGTAAAGTTTCAAGGGCTATATACAACTAATTCATTGAAACAAATCTCCATTTCACAAAATTGCGAGGAAGAAGATTAATTGAATTTTTTCAGTATGTTCAATTTCGAAGAAACGACAAGAAATTTCAAGGAATATTAAGTTTGTAGTAAGCCCTAAATAGATTTGTGAAAGAAGTGAAGTGGAGAAAGCTAACTATATATATAGCCTATATACTACATCACCAAGATTTAACACCAATTACCACTAACTTAATGGTAGAGACCCAATTGTCTTTAACTTATACAAAATTAAGGGATCAATTTGATCAATTTTAAAGTTAAAGGACTAACCTGAACTTTTAAAATAAGTTAAGGGACCAAAAAGATATTTAAGTCAATATAGTATAATAAGTTATTTTTGTTAGATAATGTTATTATATATTAGTAGTAAGGGTATTTTAGACATTTCTATTGTTTTATATATATACTCATTGTAACCCTATTAACTCAAGTTTTGGTTCATTCTATGTTATGAAACCCTAGAGTGGTTGTCTCTCTTCTTCCTCTTTTCATTGTTAACATGATATCACAGAGCTTTGGTTGATTTTGGGATCTACCGTAGAGAAGAGAGAGACTATTTTGATAGGAAAGACAACCACCAAAAGAGAAAAGAGAAGAGTAACCATATTCCCGATTTTGTTAAATCAGTCTCAGAAAAACATCGATTGTGCATTCATTAACCGTTGGATCGGGCTGATTTTTGGACAGCAGGTTCGCAACATTTAGGTCTTCGTCTTCAGCGGTCGGATCAACGAAACGACGGTCGCACAACACCAGGTTATCCCTAATTTATTTTGTCTCAGTGTTTGTCGTATTTTTATGTCATTATTTGTTATGGCTGGTGCTAAGGATGATTCTCTTCAAACACATTGGAAAACACATTGTCCGAAATTGGGGAGAGCACATAAGAAGAATTTTAGGGGGCCATCGTCCAATGTTGTTGCTTCTGCTCCTTCTACCATTGGCTCTAGTTCTGGTTCTGTATACTCATCTGAGACTGCCTCCCAAATATGTGATATTGCATAACAACTTCAAAAAAAATTGCTTGTTTGTTATGATCAGTATTTAGGAGTTGATTTTGGTTTGGTTCACATGATTTCAATTTTTGTGGTTCTTTGTTGATTTGGTTGGTAATTTAATTGTTCGTCTCTTCTATCTCTTTGGTTGCTTTCTTCTGTGTTGTTGCTCTCTCTGTTGCTTCATCTGTTTGATTGCTCCTCTCTCTAGTGATTTTCTTTATTGCTTCTTTCCATATTGATTGTTCTATTTGTTTGCTCTTCTCTCATGTGGTTCATCTATTTGGTTGCTTCTCTCTTTGTTTAGTTTGGTTTGGTGTAGTTTAGTTTGGTTTGATATGATTTAGTTTTGTTTGGTTCTATTTGGTTTGGTTTGTTTTGATTTGGTTTTGTGGTGCTACTTCTTTGGTTGTTCCTATCTGTTGATTTTGGTATGGTTGTTGCTCCTTTTTTTGATAGCTCTTTTTTTCGGTTTAATTTTTTGTTGGCTTGGTTCTTCTCTTGATTGTGCCTATTTGATATGATTTCTTATTTGTTTGGTTTCTCTCTTTATTGTGATTGTTTGGTATAGCTAATGATCCTCTCTTTGGCTTATGCTTCTTCTTTCGTTGCTTCTCTCTTTGTTGGTTCTTCTATTTGATTGTTACTTCTTCATTGGTGACATCACTCTTGTCTCCCCCGTAGTCCAACCACCTCATGCGATTGTTGACCCTCCTCGTTACCCCTCTCGTCAACTTTGTCTGAACCATCTTCCTATAAAGAGGTTGTTCTTGATCCTCTTTGGCAGCAGGCTATGGCAGAAGAACTATTTGCATTGCACAAAACCAATACTTGAGAATTAGTACCTCTTCTTCCTGGAAAACGTGTTATTGGGTTTCATTGAGTATACAAGATCAAAACTAAGTCTGATGGATCAGTTGAGCGCTACAAAGCACGTCTTGTTGCTAAGGGTTTCTCTCAACACTATGGTATGGATCATGAAGAAACTTTTGCTCATGTAGCCAAGATGACCACTATTCGTACTTTTCTTTTTTACAGTTGCTGATTTGTTCACAAAGATACTTCCGTTAAACGTTTTCGTTTTTTAGTTGACAAACTCTCAATGCTCCATGTTAATGCATCGTGAGTTTGAGGGGAGATGTTAGATAATGTTATTATATATTAGTAGTAAGGGTATTTTAGACATTTCTATTGTTTTATATATATACTCATTGTAACCCTATTAACTCAAGTTTTGGTTCATTGTATGTTATGAAACCCTAGAATGGTTGTCTCTCTTTTTCCTCTTTTCATTGTTAACAATTTTTTTCACAAGAAAGAAAATATCATAAGTTGTCTCCTATTGCATGAAAATATATTCTAAATTACCCTTTATTTTATTTAATGTAACTTTTTATATTTTCAACGACCCTATCTATTTGTCGTCAATCAAATTTGTGATACAATATAGAGTCTCATAAAAATAATGAGGACTAGTATGCAAAATTGATGTTCGAGCAAGAGTATGAGCCACTCGATTTACTTGCTTACGGACTAAAGCTACCCTAATGTCGGGATTAGCACGTAGGAAATCTATACACTTAACTATGGCAGAGCCAAATTCATAAGCAATTTGTCTATGTTCTACAAGTGCATGTATTACAATTTTGCAGTCGGACTCAAATTGGACATGCTGCAACCCAAACTGTAGGCTACTTGGAAAAAGGATAAGATAGAACGAGCTTCTCCTTCAATCGCAGAGGCCGGAACAGGGAACACCATGGTGGATCAGTTTCAAAATGGCATTCCAATTACTTGCAAGGATTACAATGTCAGATAATTTGACTGTCATACATAAATAATAAACAAACTTAACAGTATATTCCCCATCCATCGTCGGGTTTTATATGATTTCATCATATTGTCTGCGACAATAAAGTGGTATTTGTAGGATATGATCAACATCATTATGGTTGAAGAGTTCATGAACAAGGTCTGGAAACCAAATATTAGTGGTTGGTTTAAAAAGACAGGAGACAAGCAATGGATGCTCTTGAGGCGTGAATGAAGTGGTAGGCCTCATTGGTGTGTGTCTGAGTTCGATTCCAAGGGTCCATATGAGCTGCAATAGAATGACCATCACCAATTTTCTAACGATAACCAAGTGACAACAAAGGTAAATTTCTCCATATGCTCTGCCAAGTGTAGCTTGGATTGTGGCCGAAGTTCGTTTCCTAAATATGAAATTAATTGTTGCTTGGGGACAAACAATAGATTAAGTTTGGGGTTGTGATGACTCTTCATCATATGCATATTTTTCCACTATTTTAGTCGTATTTATTCTCAATCATTAATTAAATTAAGGATTTATTTGATATATTTTGTTGATTTTCGTTCTTTGAGTTGATAAAATGTTGTATTTTTATTTCGTTGATTAAGTAGTAATTTGTCGTAATTTTACATTGCGTTTTGTTTTAGCGCAGTGCTGAATTTTGGTGAGAAATCAACATGACATATGTAGAGTATTTCAGCCATATCTGGAGTTGTAGATGTTCAATTGGAGTCAAACCAAGTGCAAATGCAAACTAAGATTCATAGCTACAACTTGCATGAAGACACTGGAACCAAATGCAGACTCGAAAGAGGAGAAAAATGCAATAAGCGCCCGACAGCAGATGCTGAGCACTGGAGCGCGCCCAAGCGCAAGCCAAACGCTTTTTCCCAGCATTCGCCACTGTCGATACGCGCCCGAGCGCGCCCAAGCGCAAGCCAAGCGCTTTTTCCAGCATCTGCTACTGCCCAAACGCGCTGGAGCGTGTTTTTCCGCGCCTGGGCGCGCGACCCGCACCAACAACCATATAAACACATATTTTTACTGTTTTAGGGATCTTTTTCACTATTGGGAAGTTGGGAGACTTGTGCCCTAGCATAGAAACTCAAAGACGGCCGTTTCTAACATCATTGGAGCGGTTCAAGTTAGCCAATAAAGGGATAACAAAGATAACCATGAACATAGACCCCTTCCCAACTATGAACATAGCCATGGCATCTTTTGTTAAACCAACGGGGTTCTGGTCACTTGAAAAAGGAAATAAATCACTTAGACAAGTATGGCACCCTAAGGGCACTACAACCTAGTTAGGGGTAGGAACCATGTAGTATGGGAGGATATCTACCTTCAAAAGATTGGGTACGCAAGTCACGCGAACATATTGCAAGCTTAAATCTTGAAAGAACATTTAGTAGAATATTGGGGGCAAGGTCAAGATGTTGTGTTCCACAATGATCAGCCGACCCTGCTAGAGGTAGATGGTAAGACTATCCCAAAAGGCTAGAACACAATTGGCCAAAGTTACCATGGAAAAAGGTACAGTTTCTCTAGAGGTAATTATCAAGGACAATCGAGAATTTTAACACAAAGAATAAAAAAGCCCCTAACAAATGCCCATAAGATGTAGTGGATGGTCAACCAGAAAGTGAAGGATTAGGTATCACTAGTGGTTACCCTCACAAGGACTTAGTTGTGAAGCATCAAATAAACATATTAGGATGTTAAGATGCCAAATACGACAAATTAGAATGTGCAAAGACGTTAAACATGTGAAATCTTTGATAGTATTGTGTCAGATGCTCAGGAACCTGGTCAAAATGAGCCTAAATCCATGATGGATGACTCTCAATCCACATTGACACTTTAGGAAGCATCTGATTACGAAAGTATGGTGGTTTTTCCTAACCTCTCCTATTCATTAGAAGAAACACTTGAGGATTATATTGAGTTTCATGAAGAATCAATCCTATATATCATTGGTCTTATCTCTCTCGAATTTCAGGGGAAGGTTTCTCAACCAAACAAACTTGAGAGGAATGTGTTTGTAGAAGATACGAAATGGGTTGTCTTAACTACTGGAAAGGAATCCAAATGTATTTTTTTTCTGAAAAACCAACCTCAGATATGGTAAAACATCTTAAGCCGTTGTTCATTAAAGCTACTACCAAGGGAATGGTGTTCAACCAAGTCTTTGTCGATGGTGGGGTTGTCCTCAATGTTATGCCAATATTAGCTCTAAAGAAATTAGATAAAAATATGGAGGATTTCATCCCAACCAAAATGGAGATGGCCAACTTTATGGGGGTAGCCTCCAAAATGGGGGTAACCTTCTTTGTCATAAATGGAAAACCTTCATATTCTATCATATTAGGAAGAGATTTGATCCATAATAGTGAATGTGTACCTTCAACACTTGATCAGAGGCTCATGTTTTGGGTGGGTGACAAGGTAGAAATTGTGGCGGTTGACAAGAACCTTTCATCAACGGAGGTTACAATGTTCGAGGATTTGTTCTATTCACCTCATCTTACTCCTGTAATGGCTCCCCAAGAGTGCGAGGATGGAGCGTTAGAAGTATGTAATCTTACTCATGAGGGGTTCCATTGAAAAACTCAACCCAACCTACAACGTCTTGATGAAGTTATCAATGATTAGTCTTCCTTATGAACTAAAAGACCTTATGGATCGACTAGAAACACTAAGAGCTTAGGGTAGAGTTTTTGATGTTATGTTATCAAGAGAAGATATTATAGATAAAACTAAAGAACTTGAATCTAAACAGGGTTCAAATGAGGATTTTAGAGGTCGAGTAGTTAAATCATCGATTCAAATGAAGCTCCCAACATTTGAAGCACAATATTCATTCGTAGATCTAAATTTGGGGACTCTAGAAAAATTAAGGATGACTAAGGTTAATGGATTGCTAACCGGGATTGAGAGGGACCAATCAGTGAGATTAATTAAACGATATAAAGATTGCTTTGCACTGAGCTATCATGAGATGCTTAGTTTAGTTTGGAAAATAGTTGAACATAGCCTAGAGATTGGTAGAAGGGTCAAACATAAAGATTGGTATGCTTCTAACAACACTATTTTCTACGTCCAAGTAATTCCTAGGTGCCCTTGGCACACTTATTTGGTTGCAGGATCCAACCATTTATCATCAACACCTTTGTATTTGATGAAATAATATTTTGCTTATGAGTTTCTATATTAAGTATCTCAAGAATTAAGGATTTTTTATTTATTTGTTTATGGTTCAAGACTTTTGTTGCAATGATATGTTTTACTTTAATGTATTTGATCCAAGAGTTTGTAATTTCAAATCACTTTATTTGAATAGTGTTTTTCTCATTATCAACTCATATTGCCAAATTATGCACTTCATTGGTTACATATATAGCACATGTGTCATATGCTTCAACTAATATCTACACTACATGAAAGCATAAGCTTTTTGAATTATATATTAGGATTTAGTCCTCATAATTAAAAATCAAACAAAAATAAGTGATATGAAAAAAGCTACTTTAGATTATTTGAATTTTCATAGTCTAAGGTTATTTACTATACTTAAACAGTACATAATATATAATTGACATGGTGTAAATATAGAATCTAAGTAATACTCTATCCTTTCTAACTATCAACAACAAAAAAACAATCACCTTTTTTGTCCAAAATTATCTCCAAAAAAGATTCCCTTATACCTTTTTTAAATTTTGATTTCAAATTGAATTTTCAATAATGACTCAAGCTTAAATTTCCAAGAAAACATTCAAACTGATCTCATTAATTGAATAGTCCATGAGTTGCATTAATTTTCTTGGAAATCACAAAATCATGACATGCATGTTATGTTGAATATTTCAAGGATTACATTAATTGTATTGGAAATCAAAAAGTGATTAAAGTATATAGTAGTTAGATGTTTACCTTTACTTAACATTAATTGTCTTGGAACTCATGAATCTTATCCATCAATTGCATTTGTTGGACTCAAAGTATGTTATGCAAAATTTTATGTCAAACATTAATACAATACTACTCCACCCAATTAATTTTCTTGGAAATCACATGTTGCATTTGTTGGAACATATAACTTTCCTTGGATGAAGGTATTGCATGCACAATTTATGAAGAAGCATAAATGCAATACCACTTTGGCCAATTGATAAGTGCAAATGATTGTCTTTTGATCGAATCAATGGTGTGCACATTAATGACATAATAATTTGGTCGATAGATTCATAGGCATACATGGATGACTTGATCAGATCGAAGGTTGTTTTATGGTTGTGCATTAGTGTTGGCAACCAAAAATCATCCTATACCTACAAAGGATGACTTTGTGATGGCAAGTCATATAATCTGTAGGTATAGGATGATTTTTGGATGACATGTACATATGATGATATGCACATGAATAATGAATAGTGCATGATTAGATTAGATGAATTGTCATCATAGTATGTAGGTCTAAGAGGACTTTGTGATGAAAAATCATCCAATCTAATCAATCATTGCATATTAATCTTCCTATTTCCAAACACTATGATCATAACTAATGTCTTTATTAATGACATTCGACCTTGAAAAGTATAACAGAAATTGAAAGCTCGTGTAATTCGTTTTTGGTAAACTACTGAATGGAAAAATAGTACATAAACTAATTGCTTGGAAATGCTACTACTTGATGCAAATGTATATAATATGTGATTATGTAACCATGTAATCAAATATATATTTTTTAGATTACATAGTGATTTACCTTACTAATTTTTATTTTGCATTATTTTATTTGATAGTGCTGTAAGATCCATGTCAATATCATAAAAGGTTTTATGACACAGTTTGAGAAATATATCAAGGAGGACGCAACTTATGTGTTTACTATTTTTTTTAGTTGATAGGAATGATCCAAAGTACCAAAAAATATCCCATAAATTTAAACTCAATTTCATGGGTATGACTAAGATTGAAAAGTATGTTGTTGATGGAATCTTGGAAAATAATTTTCAATTTGCTATTTTCATACAAATTCTTGTTGCTAACAAAGACGACAAAATAATTGGTTATTCTTAATTCTTATTTAGGAAAATTTTCATACCGTTATCTACCCCTAACAATAGTTTAAATAACATGAAATTTCGTTCATCAAATGAGGTAGGTCATGTTGTGGTAAAGGACGACATATGGAGACAAAAAAGGATGACAGAAAAACTAAACTCATTGACATTGTACTTGAGGACTTGGTGTAAGTTCAATGTGATTTCAAATTTTAAAAATGTCTTATCATTCAAATATAAATTATTTTTTAAATTTATTTATCATGTATTTCTACTAGAAGCAATCAGGTTCATTGCACTTCATAGGAATTGTATGATGAACAATTTCAATCATACATTCAAAGTAAGGGTAAATCTGGACCAATCATTCTTATCATGCACCTTGTCAAGTTAAAGAAGTTGAAAAGGAACATAGTTATATTTTTATATTGAAAAGGAACAATACCTAGGCCCAAAAGTAAAATATGTGTCTACAATATGTGTCTCTATATAACTAATTTTCGCACTTATATTTCTATCACTAACTTCTAAAAAGCATACATTTGAAATTATAGGTATAAGATCCACCTATAAGTCATTGATCAAACTAGTTCTGGTATATTTGTTATGTTTGATCGTGGTGCATCACATTTCCTGAAAAAATCTACTAACAATATTATTGGTTCATCTACTTAGGCTATTACTTTCATAATTCTTTAATATTTTTTAATCTTTAATATTAAATATTAAAAAAAGTTACATAAACGAGAAAAATAATTATCTAATATTCAAAAAAATAAATATTAAAGAACACCTACAAAATTTCAATCATTTTTAAAGAACGAATTGTTGTTTAAAGTTGAGGCGAGGTTAGTGACAATGATTATGTTGGTCGCAACTGACAAACTTTTACCGTAACAAAATGACAAATGATAGTGACATCATTGTTCAATTCATAACTCTCCATAAAATATAGGTAAATTAAGGTTTGAATATTTTGATCGAATCTAAAAATGATTTGTATGTAAAGTTTAATATTAGTGGGTGTTAGGATCAACGGAACTCGAAGAGAATTGGTTTCGATGCTTTTGGATCACAAGTCTTTACTATTGGCCTTTTTTTTTCTTTTTTTTTTTTGATTTGAATCCTTTTGTTCACATAAACATTGAATTCAATTATGTCTTTTAGCTTGTAATTTTTAGGACGTAACATAATTTTAGTCGTCAATTTCAATGATGCAATATGAAAATTCATATTTTTAATTTATTCCTACATATGCAATGATTTGGTTACGGGTTTTGAAGTTTTGTTAGTAATTTTTTACTATATTGTGTTTATGATTAACCCAAAATACAACCAAGCTTAAATCTATGCATGTGAACTCCAAATACCAAGTTATTTATTATAAATAATAGAAATAAACTTCTTTAGTGACATACACTTCTTTAGTTGATTTATCATTCTTAATGCTTCACCACATCATGTAACCTAATCTAAAAATAGATAATTGGTTTTATGTAATTCATTGTGTATAAAATCTCCATATACACCATTGAATTGTGAAGGCCAAAATAGACTAATATATGATGAGTTAACTTATGATAGGCAAACTTTGGCTTCATAACATTTTAAGTTATTGTCCATAATGAGTGTTGATCAAATACGCATATATGATAAGGTCTTAGATTGATGAAAAAAAGCTGAGATTTTTTC
>NC_021161.2:11876291-11922113 GCF_000331145.2 Cicer arietinum | reverse complement strand
AAAAACTCAACCCAACCTACAACGTCTTGATGAAGTTATCAATGATTAGTCTTCCTCATGAACTAAAAGACCTTATGGATCGACTAGAAACACTAAGAGCTTAGGGTAGAGTTTTTGATGTTATGTTCTCAAGAGAAGACATTATAGATGAAAGTAAAGAACTTGAATCTTAACAGGGTTCAAATGAGGATTTTAGAGGTCGAGTAGTTAAATCATCGATTCAAATGAAGCTCCCAACATTTGAAGCACAATATTCATTCGTAGATCTAAATTTGGGGACTCTAGAAAAATTAAGGATGACTAAGGTTAATGGATTGCTAACCAGGATTGAGAGGGACCAATTAGTGAGATTAATTAAACGATATAAAGATTGCTTTGCACTGAGCTATCATGATATGCTTACTTTAGTTAGGAAAATAGTTGAACATAGCCTAGAGATTGGTAGAAGGGTCAAACATAAAGATTGGTATGCTTCTAACAACACTATTTTCTACGTCCAAGTAATTCCTAGGTGCCCTTGGCACACTTATTTGGTTGCAGGATCCAACCATTTATCATCAACACCTTTGTATTTGATGAAATAATATTTTGCTTATGAGTTTCTATATTAAGTATCTCAAGAATTAAGGATTTTTTATTTATTTGTTTATGGTTCAAGACTTTTGTTGCAATGATATGTTTTACTTTAATGTATTTGATCCAAGAGTTTGTAATTTCAAATCACTTTATTTGAATAGTGTTTTTCTCATTATCAACTCATATTGCCAAATTATGCACTTCATTGGTTACATATATAGCACATGTGTCATATGCTTCAACTAATATCTACACTACATGAAAGCATAAGCTTTTTGAATTATATATTAGGATTTAGTCCTCATAATTAAAAATCAAACAAAAATAAGTGATATGAAAAAAGCTACTTTAGATTATTTGAATTTTCATAGTCTAAGGTTATTTACTATACTTAAACAGTACATAATATATAATTGACATGGTGTAAATATAGAATCTAAGTAATACTCTATCCTTTCTAACTATCAACAACAAAAAAACAATCACCTTTTTTGTCCAAAATTATCTCCAAAAAAGATTCCCTTATACCTTTTTTAAATTTTGATTTCAAATTGAATTTTCAATAATGACTCAAGCTTAAATTTCCAAGAAAACATTCAAACTGATCTCATTAATTGAATAGTCCATGAGTTGCATTAATTTTCTTGGAAATCACAAAATCATGACATGCATGTTATGTTGAATATTTCAAGGATTACATTAATTGTATTGGAAATCAAAAAGTGATTAAAGTATATAGTAGTTAGATGTTTACCTTTACTTAACATTAATTGTCTTGGAACTCATGAATCTTATCCATCAATTGCATTTGTTGGACTCAAAGTATGTTATGCAAAATTTTATGTCAAACATTAATACAATACTACTCCACCCAATTAATTTTCTTGGAAATCACATGTTGCATTTGTTGGAACATATAACTTTCCTTGGATGAAGGTATTGCATGCACAATTTATGAAGAAACATAAATGCAATACCACTTTGGCCAATTGATAAGTGCAAATGATTGTCTTTTGATCGAATCAATGGTGTGCACATTAATGACATAATAATTTGGTCGATAGATTCATAGGCATACATGGATGACTTGATCAGATCGAAGGTTGTTTTATGGTTGTGCATTAGTGTTGGCAACCAAAAATCATCCTATACCTACAAAGGATGACTTTGTGATGGCAAGTCATATAATCTGTAGGTATAGGATGATTTTTGGATGACATGTACATATGATGATATGCACATGAATAAGGAATAGTGCATGATTAGATTAGATGAATTGTCATCATAATATGTAGGTCTAAGAGGACTTTGTGATGAAAAATCATCCAATCTAATCAATCATTGCATATTAATCTTCTTATTTCCAAACACTATGATCATAACTAATGTCTTTATTAATGACATTCGACCTTCAAAAGTATAACAGAAATTGAAAGCTCGTGTAATTCGTTTTTGGTAAACTACTGAATGGAAAAATAGTACATAAACTAATTGCTTGGAAATGCTACTACTTGATGCAAATGTATATAATATGTGATTATGTAACCATGTAATCAAATATATATTTTTTAGATTACATAGTGATTTACCTTACTAATTTTTATTTTGCATTATTTTATTTGATAGTGCTGTAAGATCCATGTCAATATCATAAAAGGTTTTATGACACAGTTTGAGAAATATATCAAGGAGGACGCAACTTATGTGTTTACTATTTTTTTTAGTTGATAGGAATGATCCAAAGTACCAAAAAATATCCCATAAATTTAAACTCAATTTCATGGGTATGACTAAGATTGAAAAGTATGTTGTTGATGGAATCTTGGAAAATAATTTTCAATTTGCTATTTTCATACAAATTCTTGTTGCTAACAAAGACGACAAAATAATTGGTTATTCTTAATTCTTATTTAGGAAAATTTTCATACCGTTATCTACCCCTAACAATAGTTTAAATAACATGAAATTTCGTTCATCAAATGAGGTAGGTCATGTTGTGGTAAAGGACGACATATGGAGACAAAAAAGGATGACAGAAAAACTAAACTCATTGACATTGTACTTGAGGACTTGGTGTAAGTTCAATGTGATTTCAAATTTTAAAAATGTCTTATCATTCAAATATAAATTATTTTTTAAATTTATTTATCATGTATTTCTACTAGAAGCAATCAGGTTCATTGCACTTCATAGGAATTGTATGATGAACAATTTCAATCATACATTCAAAGTAAGGGTAAATCTGGACCAATCATTCTTATCATGCACCTTGTCAAGTTAAAGAAGTTGAAAAGGAACATAGTTATATTTTTATATTGAAAAGGAACAATACCTAGGCCCAAAAGTAAAATATGTGTCTACAATATGTGTCTCTATATAACTAATTTTCGCACTTATATTTCTATCACTAACTTCTAAAAAGCATACATTTGAAATTATAGGTATAAGATCCACCTATAAGTCATTGATCAAACTAGTTCTGGTATATTTGTTATGTTTGATCGTGGTGCATCACATTTCCTGAAAAAATCTACTAACAATATTATTGGTTCATCTACTTAGGCTATTACTTTCATAATTCTTTAATATTTTTTAATCTTTAATATTAAATATTAAAAAAAGTTACATAAACGAGAAAAATAATTATCTAATATTCAAAAAAATAAATATTAAAGAACACCTACAAAATTTCAATCATTTTTAAAGAACGAATTGTTGTTTAAAGTTGAGGCGAGGTTAGTGACAATGATTATGTTGGTCGCAACTGACAAACTTTTACCGTAACAAAATGACAAATGATAGTGACATCATTGTTCAATTCATAACTCTCCATAAAATATAGGTAAATTAAGGTTTGAATATTTTGATCGAATCTAAAAATGATTTGTATGTAAAGTTTAATATTAGTGGGTGTTAGGATCAACGGAACTCGAAGAGAATTGGTTTCGATGCTTTTGGATCACAAGTCTTTACTATTGGCCTTTTTTTTTTCTTTTTTTTTTTTGATTTGAATCCTTTTGTTCACATAAACATTGAATTCAATTATGTCTTTTAGCTTGTAATTTTTAGGACGTAACATAATTTTAGTCGTCAATTTCAATGATGCAATATGAAAATTCATATTTTTAATTTATTCCTACATATGCAATGATTTGGTTACGGGTTTTGAAGTTTTGTTAGTAATTTTTTACTATATTGTGTTTATGATTAACCCAAAATACAACCAAGCTTAAATCTATGCATGTGAACTCCAAATACCAAGTTATTTATTATAAATAATAGAAATAAACTTCTTTAGTGACATACACTTCTTTAGTTGATTTATCATTCTTAATGCTTCACCACATCATGTAACCTAATCTAAAAATAGATAATTGGTTTTATGTAATTCATTGTGTATAAAATCTCCATATACACCATCGAATTGTGAAGGCCAAAATAGACTAATATACGATGAGTTAACTTATGATAGGCAAACTTTGGCTTCATAACATTTTAAGTTATTGTCCATAATGAGTGTTGATCAAATACGCATATATGATAAGGTCTTAGATTGATGAAAAAAAGCTGAGATTTTTTCGTATATAGTTATGGTGGAACTGACAAAACTTACATTTGAAGAGTTATGTCTGCATCATTAAGATCTAAAGGAGATATTTTGATGATTGTGGCTTCAAGCGGGGTTGCAACATTGCTTATGCCTGGAGGAAGAACTACACATTCAAGGTTTTCCATATCATTGAATGTTGATGAATTTACAACTTGCTCTATTGATAAAAAAAAGATCATTAGCACAAATGATAACTAGAAAAAGCTTATTGTATGGGATGAAGCACCAATGGCCCATATATATTGTTTCTAAGTTGTTGATAGGACTTTGAGAGATGTGCTTCAATCTTATAATAATGGAAGTCTGGACATTCCATTGGAGGGAAAATTGTTGTTTTTGGGGGAGACTTTAGACAAATTCTTCTTGTTATTCCAAAAGCCACCAATCAAGATGTTGTTCATGCTACTATTCATTCCTCATACCTTTGGAATTTTTGTGAAGTTACGACACACATACAAATATAAGATTACCTATGGGTATTGAAGATACTAAGGTACTTCAAAGAAAAACCTTTTCAAAATGAGTGTTGGGGATTGGTGATGGCACAATTGGAGAGGACAATGATGGGGACATCACTTTAGAGATTCTAGATGATTTTCTCATACGAAGTTCAGATGATTCTATTTCAACTATTGTTTATACTATCATCTCATCTTTCTAGAATAACATGAATGATCCATCATTTTTTCAAGATTGGGATATATTAGAACCTAAAAATAACATTGTTGATCTTATTAGTGACTACATGTTGTCTTTAACTCCAAGTGAGGACAAAATATATCTAAGCTTTGACACCCCTGTATCAATAAATATATATGTGGATAGTCCTAATGATGTGCATACACAGAGAGTTTTTAAACACCATTATTGCTTATGGCCTTCCAAATCATACAATGAAGTTATAAGTTAGTGTGCTAGTGATGTTGCTAAGAAATATTGATCAAACTTCAAGATTGTGCAATGGTACCTGACTAATCACCACAAAAATGATCAAATATGTTCTTGAAAGAAAGATGTTATTAGGAAGGAATATTGGTAAAAAGGTGTATATACCAAGATTATCATTAACACTCTTTGATCCAATAATTCCATTCAAATTCTAGCGCAAACAGTTTTCTTTGGTTCTTTCATTTGCAATGACTATTAATAAAAGTCAATGAAAATCTGAGGCATGTATGATTTTAGGCTTAATTGTAGTTTTGATCTATTTATTATTACCAATTCGTAGAATTGGTCCCCTTATTTTAAAAGTCGACAATTTTGGTTCGTCCTTAAGATTTTTGAACTAAAAAAATGATGATTTGACATATTTTTAATGATGTAACATACAATTCTATGACATTGAACCATGTAGATGCATTAATTACTCATATGTCATTAATTAAATTAAAAATATGAAAAATTTCAGAAGTTGAAATATAAGTATTTACTCTGTTATATTCCAATTTCATAAGTGTTAATTATTCTACATCATCGTATTATATGTCATGTTATTTAAAGCATCGCACGTCATCATGTTTTAGTTAAAAAATTAGAGGGAGGAACCAATATTGTCGACTTTTAAAATATGAGGACCAATTTCGTTAATCAGTAAAAATAGGAAACTAAAACTACAATTAAGCTATGATTTTATTTACCACTATCTATTCTCACATGTACAACTCTATGTTGTTGTATAGTGACTTCAAGTAATGATTTGGATAGTTAATGATGAAGGACAAGAAATAAACACTACTTCTAATGTCGTTTACAAAAAGTGTTTCAAAGTGCAAAGCAAATTTCTGTGTTTTATTTTATATTTTTGCTTACAAACAAGTATTATTATTTGTTAATATTTTATTTTACATTTTAGATTACAACAACTAAGGTTACTTTAGTTAGTTGAATTGAGACACAATCTTTAATATTGTTGAAAATTATTCATCGTTCCTTTTTTAAAACTAATTTGTGCATTGCACGAGTGTAGGTCTAGTAGCTTCAAATCTATAAGCTCTACACTTTTTTGATTTAAATTTGTTTATTTTTAAAAAGGAAAGAAAAATTTAAAAAGAGAAAATAATTATGTGATATTCTTTTTCAAATCGTTATTACAATAACTCTTTATTTTTCGATCCATAATTCGAAAGAAGTTGAAACTTGAAATTCATTTTGTTTTAATGAAAAATAATTTGTTAGGGGTTATAATGACTAAAAATGATTGGAAAAAATTAAGTGACTTCTTTTTCCACCTTAATGTTCTCAAAGTCTTCTAAATACACATTCAGATTGACTAATTGAAATACATATTGGAGACTTTAGAGAACATTGGGGTGCGAGAAGAAGTGACCAAATAATTTATATGCACTATTAGTGTAAAATGTTTTACTCAGTGCATACCAATTAGGCTTTCAAATATATATAATTTGAGAAGAGTTTAAATAGTATGCACTAAAAGTGTAAATTTTTTTACACAATCACAAATCATAATCAATAATGTGGGTTATTTATAAGTAATTATAAAAAAATTCAAACATTACTAATGATCTTTCTTTTTTGAATGACAAAGTATATTAGAAACCAAAAATAAAATGAATACAATGAGTACAAGTTGTACCCAAAGAATCAAACATGAAAGAAATGAAACATAACACAAAATAAACAAAGCACCCCCAAAAGAACAATAAAAATAAGAAAAAACACGAGATCTGAAAACCATCAAGGATAGACCAAGAAGACCCTAAGCCATAAAACAACGAAGAACCTAAAGAAGACTATATCACGACAAGCAACATCGAACAAGCAATGAATCAATCAAAGTATATACCAATCTATGCACATCTACTACACAAACCTCTATCGACCAATGCACATGACATGTTCCACCTGCCACTCATATATGGTAAAAGAAAAGTTGAAGGTCTTACCTAAAAACCATTTCCATGAGGATATTTTTATCCTTTCTAGAAGTTCCTCAACAGTCACAATCATTCTTTAAAAAATAGCTTCATTTCGAGATTTACAAATGGACCACACAAATAAATGCTCAATCAAAGTGTTATCCAAACTAGCTTTAACCCCTCCCCAAGACTCCAAAAACTGCAAACAGATAGCCCACATCTTGGGGCAAAACTAAATCCCACCCTAACCAACAAAAATTCATATACAAAACCTAAAGGGCTTCCTCACAAGTAACAAGTAAATGAGCCGAACCAATTGATCTACCATAAAAATGCATATAGTAGCTCTATAATCCACAATAACCTTTTATTTGGAAAGGTTTTGACGAGTGGGGACCCTATCCTGAAGCAACTACCAAGAGAAGGCTATGACTTTAACAAGAGCTCAATTCTTCCACGCCTTTGCTAAGTTTTGGACCACCTCGAGATGGAGACCACTACCTACTTGCATGGCTACATAAAGAGAAGCATAAGTTAATCTAACTAAAAAAATCATTTTGGGTCTGACTCCCAAACCCAATAGTAGTCCACCAGAGATAATGTGATTGTACTTAGAATCAACATTAAATATGTAACTAGTTACTGTTGCCAAACAAAGAACACTCTCTTCCACATAAAATCCCACACCCATAGATTCCCCACCCAATGGCCCATATTACCCACAATTAAACATCTATATTCCAAGACTAGAAAGAGCCTATGGAATTGCTCTCTTAGGGACCCTGACCCTACCCAAGGATCTTTCCAAAAGGATGTGGTTAACCTATTTCCCGTCGCCTTGATAACCCACTCGAAGAACTAATCGAAGTTAGTCAGGATTTAAAGCAAGCAAATTGATTGCTTTCAACAAGAACATGAGCCCGAAGACGACCAACCTAAAAGGGATCGAGAAATATCGAGAATTATAGAGTGGAATCCACGTTAACACCTATGACACAACTCTTGGAAAAGTTTACACTGACAGTACATTTGAATTAAATTTAAAAAAAAAATAATAATAATTTCGAAATAATTATCATTATTAAAATTACATGATTTTTTTTTTATTTTTTATTTATTTTATCATATATATATTACAATAAAGACGGTGTAAATTTTTTGATACTATCTATCAATAACAATTGTTAGATCATTGCAAATATTTTACATTAATTTTGTCACAAATATTTACAAATTATACTATATATTAGAGATAAACGAGTAGTTCAACTAGTTTAAACTAAAGATTAAAAATAATTAAAAATTTTACGTTTAAATTTTTATAAAAAAGTATTAATATATAATATATAATTATTAACTTTAATTGTTAAAAAAATCATATCATAGATTTTTATGTTGTAAATTATTACAAAATTTTAAGCAACTAAATCACAAATTTCATTATAAAATTGAAGAATTAATTGTAAAATTCAACAAAAATTTAAAATTTCTTTACACACCTTTAATCTAGAATACTTAAAATCGTAAATATGTAAAAATAGATACTTAAAAAGAATTTAATTATTTTTGAAAATTATATAAGTCAATAAGATAACTGCAAATGATTCTCTATTAATAACAAGCATAGCGAATCCAACGATCGCTATTTAAAACCCTAGATGTGGTGTGTGTGTAGATTTAGTAACAAAAATAGGTTTTTAATATTAAAAGAAAGAAAAATCTATGAAAGTTAGAGAGTTTTGACCTTGGATATGGAGATCCTTTAATGGGTTTTTGTCCATATTTTCTCCATGCCCATGGATCTTCTAAGAGCTTCTGTGCATTCATCTCGCAAATCATTTTCAATGGTTGATTTTTTCTGTCAAAAATGAGAGTTATGTAAAAATATTTCAACATAAATAATAGGGTTAAATAAATTTTTAATTCTTATAAAATTTTAAAATTTCACTTTTAATCAATGTAATAAAAATATAATTTGAAAATTTCTATGTATTAAACTTTAAATAATTAATATTTATTAATGAGTGAATCCTTTACCTCTTTCTCGATCTTTGTTTATTTGGTTGTGGATTTGCATTTGCTAAAACCATAGAATTGGTTTGGGGTTCTTGAATTGGTAGTTGATTGAGCTCTTGTTGTGGTTGGAGTTGAAGTGATGGGTGATTGTATGCAAGATCAAAATGATCGGTGGTGATTGTAATGCAATTAACTCTATTCGAAGCATGTTCGAAATTAAATATAGGTGATTCTACTGATGGAAATTCAAATCTCGGCTCATCATAATATGAAAGTTTAGTCTGTTCCGTTAGATCCAACTCATATTGATTGAGATTTAATTGCATCTGTTGTTGTTCCATGAGTGTTGGAAAATTATAAAAGGTCGAATTTTGATTTGTGTCATAAACACTATTATTACTAGTGATGGTGATGGGGGTGGGGATAGTAGTGGGGGTGGGGATAATTTTCAATTTTTCTAGCTCTATGAAATCATTTGGTTTAAGAGGAACACAAGGGGTTGAGCTATTTCCTTGAGTAAAAGTAAAAAGGTGTGGGATTTTGAGGGAAAATAGTGGTATTGGTGGGGGTGGGAGTTTCAAAAACGGTGGTGTGATTAGTAATTGTGGTAGTTTGCAGCTACGCACAATGGCTAATAGATCACAATCATCCGTATCCATTGGAGAACAAAAGAAGGATTAATTTTTGGTTATGCTTATGAATTAATTCTCTCACAATCACAACCAATTGTATGTATTTTTCCTAGTTGAAGTAAAATGGTAGTGAGAGAAAAGATTCAAGGGAGAAGGTGAAAACAAGTTGGTGGTGGAGCATGACCAAGATGTAGACTTTCTAACTATTTATACCAAAGAAAATATATATCCTTTTCTATAAAAGTACAAGAATTTTATAAAAGTACAAGAATTTAATTTATGTACACCATCTGTGTAAATAATTTGGACACTATTAGTTAATTATAACCATTAAATTATTAAAATATTAAATTTTTATTAAAATTATTTTAAAAGTCATTTTTATAAATAATTGTAATATGTTTGATAATATAAGTTAATTTACACTGACAGTACATTTGAATTAAATTTAAAAAAAAAATAATAATTTCGAAATAATTATCATTATTAAAATTACATGATTTTTTTTTATTTTTTATTTATTTTATCATATATATATTACAATAAAGACGGTGTAAATTTTTTGATACTATCTATCAATAACAATTGTTAGATCATTGCAAATATTTTACATTAATTTTGTCACAAATATTTACAAATTATACTATATATTAGAGATAAACGAGTAGTTCAACTATAGTAGTGGGGGTGGGGATAATTTTCAATTTTTCTAGCTCTATGAAATCATTTGGTTTAAGAGGAACACAAGGGGTTGAGCTATTTCCTTGAGTAAAAGTAAAGAGGTGTGGGATTTCGTGGGAAAATAGTGTTATTGGTGGGGGTGGGAGTTTCAAAAACGGTGGTGGGATTAGTAATGGTGGTAGCTTTGCAGCTACGCACAATGGCTAATAGATAACAATCATCCGTATCCATTGGAGAACAAAAGAAGTATTAATTTTTGGTTATGCTTATGAATTAATTCTCTCACAATCACAACCAATTGTGTATGTATTTTTCCTAGTTGAAGTAAAATGGTAGTGAGAGAAAATATTCAAGGGAGAAGGTGAAAACAAGTTGGTGGTGGAGCATGACCAAGATGTAGACTTTCTAACTATTTATACCAAGAAAATATATATCCTTTTCTATAAAAGTACAAGAATTTTATAAAAGTACAAGAATTTAATTTATGTACACCATCTGTGTAAATAATTTGGACACTATTAGTTAATTATAACCATTAAATTATTAAAATATTAAATTTTTATTAAAATTATTTTAAAAGTCATTTTTATAAATAATTGTAATATGTTTGATAATATAAGTTAATTTACACTGACAGTACATTTGAATTAAATTTAAAAAAAAAATAATAATTTCGAAATAATTATCATTATTAAAATTACATGATTTTTTTTTATTTTTTATTTATTTTATCATATATATATATTACAATAAAGACGGTGTAAATTTTTTGATACTATCTATCAATAACAATTGTTAGATCATTGCAAATATTTTACATTAATTTTGTCACAAATATTTACAAATTATACTATATATTAGAGATAAACGAGTAGTTCAACTAGTTTAAACTAAAGATTAAAAATAATTAAAAATTTTACGTTTAAATTTTTATAAAAAAATATTAATATATAATATATAATTATTAACTTTAATTGTTAAAAAAATCATATCATAGATTTTTATGTTGTAAATTATTACAAAATTTTAAGCAACTAAATCACAAATTTCATTATAAAATTGAAGAATTAATTGTAAAATTCAACAAAAATTTAAAATTTCTTTACACACCTTTAATCTAGAATACTTAAAATCGTAAATATGTAAAAATAGATACTTAAAAAGAATTTAATTATTTTTGAAAATTATATAAGTCAATAAGATAACTGCAAATGATTCTCTATTAATAACAAGCATAGCGAATCCAACGATCGCTATTTAAAACCCTAGATGTGGTGTGTGTGTAGATTTAGTAACAAAAATAGGTTTTTAATATTAAAAGAAAGAAAAATCTATGAAAGTTAGAGAGTTTTGACCTTGGATATGGAGATCCTTTAATGGGTTTTTGTCCATATTTTCTCCATGCCCATGGATCTTCTAAGAGCTTCTGTGCATTCATCTCGCAAATCATTTTCAATGGTTGATTTTTTCTGTCAAAAATGAGAGTTATGTAAAAATATTTCAACATAAATAATAGGGTTAAATAAATTTTTAATTGTTATAAAATTTTAAAATTTCACTTTTAATCAATGTAATAAAAATATAATTTGAAAATTTCTATGTATTAAACTTTAAATAATTAATATTTATTAATGAGTGAATCCTTTACCTCTTTCTCGATCTTTGTTTATTTGGTTGTGGATTTGCATTTGCTAAAACCATAGAATTGGTTTGGGGTTCTTGAATTGGTAGTTGATTGAGCTCTTGTTGTGGTTGGAGTTGAAGTGATGGGTGATTGTATGCAAGATCAAAATGATCGGTGGTGATTGTAATGCAATTAACTCTATTCGAAGCATGTTCGAAATTAAATATAGGTGATTCTACTGATGGAAATTCAAATCTCGGCTCATCATAATATGAAAGTTTAGTCTGTTCCGTTAGATCCAACTCATATTGATTGAGATTTAATTGCATCTGTTGTTGTTCCATGAGTGTTGGAAAATTATAAAAGGTCGAATTTTGATTTGTGTCATAAACACTATTATTACTAGAGATGGTGATGGGGGTGGGGATAGTAGTGGGGGTGGGGATAATTTTCAATTTTTCTAGCTCTATGAAATCATTTGGTTTAAGAGGAACACAAGGGGTTGAGCTATTTCCTTGAGTAAAAGTAAAATTTTCAAAGTAAGGTGTGGGATTTCGAGGGAAAATAGTGTTATTGGTGGGGGTGGGAGTTTTAAAAACGGTGGTGTGATTAGTAACGGTGGTGTGATCACAATCATCCGTATCCATTGGACAACAAAAGAAGGATTAATTTTTGGTTATGCTTATGAATTAATTCTCTCACAATCATATGCTTATGAATTAATTCTCTCACAATCACAACCAATTGTGTATGTATTTTTCCTAGTTGAAGTAAAATGTTAGTGAGAGAAAAGATTCAAGGGAGAAGGTGAAAACAAGTTGGTGGTGGAGCATGACCAAGATGTAGACTTTCTAACTATTTATACCAAGAAAATATATATCCTTTTCTATAAAAGTACAAGAATTTTATAAAAGTACAAGAATTTAATTTATGTACACAATCTGTGTAAATAATTTGGACACTATTTTTGTTGGGATAGTGCTTCGGAAAAGAGAATTTGTATTATTGTTGAATGAGATGGCTAATTTTTGGTAATCAATAGCTTGACAACTAGCAACTTCGAAGGTATCAAAAATATTCTTGAGTTTCGTGGACTCATCTGTAGTTGCTTTACACAAAATGAAACCATCATCATAAAAAAGGTGTGACATAGAAAGGCTACCTCTACAAATACGTGCACCATGTAATTTTCCAAAGTTTTTAGCCTTCCTAATCATGGCAGAAAGGCCCTTAGAGCAAATAATGTAGAGATATGGAGAAAGAGGATCCCAATTGACGAAATGCACAATCTACATTGAGGAATAATGCGATCAACTCTATCATGATTGACCACCACATGATAGCTTGGAGAAGAGACACATTGCATCATTATGATACCCAAACTTCTGTGAATCCCATTACGAGTAGCAGAACTTGAAAGTAGTTTCATTTGACTAGATCAAAGGATGAAAAGTAATTTAGACAATAGACTTATTATTTTATTAGGATTGTATACATTAGATGTGATCAACTATGTTTTTTTAAATGCGTAATTTCATTTATTTTTATTTATAATTCATTCTAAAATGGAATATATATATTCAAAATTATTAATATTCAACTTAGTGTTTTTTTCAGTAAAAAAACTTCATCTGTTTTTAAGTTGTAAAAAAGATTTAGTAAAAAATAAATAGTTGTAGAAAATATTTAATTTTGTTAAATTAAATTTGTTTATGTTTTTTTAGAAATAGTTTTTTGTTTATGATGTAATATAGTCAATCGATAGTCGTTTCTCGAGGGACACATCCGTACTCTATTACTAGTTTCTTGGTGTAATTTTCCTTCCTATCGAGGTAAACCTAAATAAATAAGAAAATTGTCCTTTTAGCCATTGTGTCAAACTTTGTGTAATTGGTGTTTCACGAGAAAATTGAAATTTTAATGAGTTAATTTTTATGTACCGACAATATAAAATATTTTATATAGTTGAAAAATAATGATTAATCATGCAGGTGATTTTATAAATAATTATGACAAAAGTTAAATATTATTAATAATCCAACAATTGTCATTGGTTGATAGTGTAAAAAAAATTTATACTGACAATGTATATAAATTAAATTCATTTTTATTATGGATGTGTTTGCACTACTATATGCCCAGTTTATGTCTACTATTGGAAAACTGAAATTTTTATTTTATTGTTTTCACTTAAAAATAATCTAAATTATTAGTTAATAACAACCAATTATTCAGTTAAGAGTGAATCAATATTTAACTAATCTAAATTGTTAGTTAATAACAACCAATAAACGAGTTAAGAGTGAACCAACATTTAACTACTAGAGTAAATCAATCGAAATAGAATCAATTGATAAATGGGATACCAATAAATGGGATTAGGTGATTCTTTCTCTTTCACAAGAGTTTCACCAGTGTCGTATGGAACATTAATACTGGTCAAAGCTACATGGAATAGACAACTTGGTAAATAAAGCTAATTTCTATGTTTATAGCTCAAGATAACAAATAAGACTATAATATAGGACACAATAAAATAAAATAAAAGAGACGAATGTGTGGATTTAGTGTCGGAAAATGTCATAAAATTGATTGGAAGTAATGTCAAATGTGGGGTATCACGTACACATGATAACAATCATATTTTCACACACTATCTACGAGTTTACTCAAATAACGGTAGTCAGAATTGAGCATTTGTAGACCACAATCATGATCAATAAAATAACATGTTCCGACATTTTTCCCCTATAAATATTACTTGTACAATTCATTTCAAACACACAATCAATCAAATAAGTTATTTTATTTGCATTTTATCTTTGAGGGTCACTCACTAGAATTTAAATTTTGATAGTTACACCCAAATAGCTCATGTAAACCCAACCCACATGCCACATGTGAACTTAATTAAAAGTATATGTGAATTCAATGACCACATGTGAACTTAATTAAAAACATATGCGAATTCAATTTACATACAAATTTTTTTTTTTGGTGTAATTGGAAATAAAATGGATGTTACTCACAAAATAGTTGAATTTGATGTATCACGAGTTAAAGTACTACTAAAAAATGTTGGATAGTTAAAAATTCACACAATAGTACAATCATGTTAAACACATCCTATTCAAGAAGGACATTAGTGTTCAAAATTAGGTATAAAAACTATTGAATTTTGTTGAGCTTAGCTGATGTGGGATTAGCATCATGTTTCTTTTATAAAATTCGTTTTGGGATTTTTTATTTATATGAAAAATTCTTCCAAGTCTCTCGGTCTCTCCAGATTTTATAACAAAACAACTTTATGTATCTCAAAATTATAAGATGTATTTTTGAAATTTAAATTTTATTCATTTGAGATTTTGGGTTTATAGGGGGAATTCCATTATCTCTATATCCCTCACTAGTAAATCAAAATATAACATTTCATTGAAATAAATTTGTAACAAAACATATAAACTGTATTTGTCGCAAAGTTCGACGAACTCACCAACGTAGAGAACTCAAACGATAGAGTTGCCAAATTCGTCTTTTCTCTCTCATAGATTTCCCCTAATTTCCTAAATAATAATTCTTCAACAAGTTACTTATATGAGATATGATAGCACACATAATTTTTTTCAGTGGAATGCGTTTAAAGAACCCTAGTTGAATTGGTAAAGATCTCTTAACCGATTAAAATTCGAGACCTCACAGTTAATTACGATGAAATTTAATATTTTTTTTTTAAAATAAAAAAATGACATAATTTAAAGAATTCATGTATATAAAACCAAACATAAAAATAACTAATCTTATATAATTAAATGACTTAAAATAATTAAATAAAATACTGTATTTTGTATAATAAAAATTTCCTTGAAGTGCTCTATCAAATTAATTTTTTTTAATACATTTTTAATTTTTTTCTTTTATCAATATTCATTTTGTTATTTATTTATTTTTGTTCTTTATTTTTTATAAATAATATAATTATCATTTATATCTATTTAAAAATATGTAAGAAGATATTTATCAAATACAAATTTATTATTGAATCCAAATATTTTTTTGAAAAGAATATTATAATAGAAAAATTGACAATTATTAATTAGAAGTAATTTCAATAAAAAAAAAACTAATACAAAACAAAAACGAAAATGAATAAAAGATAACGAACTAAAATTTATATTAAAAAAAATAAATAAAAGAAGAAGAAGAAAAAAGGTCGGGGTCACTTTTAACTTGTAAGTTGTATGAGAAACAAATCGTAGTCGAACGGAAGTGGCCGGAAAACGCAGGTAGACTTGGTCGTTGTAGAAAGTAACTCCGCCAGAAACAGTGAGAAACTCTCTCCATCTTTTCTTTTTAAATTATTCTTCATATTTTTCTTCCCCTCTCCTGTAGCACGCGAGGATGCGATTCCACCGCGATTTGCTTCCCTTCAAAGTACAACGCACCACAAAATCGCGTCGTAGAAGAGCATAGCTCTAATGCGCACCGCGATTGCGTGATTGATAACATAAATTGAAATGACTGGCAATTACAGGTTTATTCGATTCCGCGATTTGTTATTTGCTTTTGGAAATGCTAGTGTATTTTAGGTTAGAACCGTAAACTTGTTTGTTGCAAACTTGTTTGAATTTTTTACATTAGGGAGAAGATGAAACTTGACACCGACACGCTCTCCATAGATTCTAGGAGTTACCGAGCTCAAAATGCGTTCTCAGTGCTAATTTCAAAATATATCAACTTTGCAGATCCTAGAGATACCTCTTCAGACAACAACTACAGTTTGAGTTTGATTTATCCAATTTAATATTTGCTCAATTAAAATAAAAATGTTATTTACCTGCTGTTTACTGCTTTAAAGAAGGGTACATACTAGAGGCCATTATAGGAATTCTTTGTTTGTGGCGATAGCCATCAAGAACTTGTATTCTTACTCTGATGAGGGTAAAAGGAGGAAAAGAGTAAAAATATTCTACTCTCATTATAGGATACAGTTTTGGGTTGCCTCTCACAATGATTTTTAACATAATAAAAGTAAATTTTATAAATTCATGTTTGTATTTAGTTTGTTTACAATTTTGGCAAGAATTTGAATATAATAATTTAACAATTTAACATGTGAAACTTACTGCTGCATTATGTAACAATGAAGTTTCAAGGCCACTTAAATACCTTAGAATTTTTGGAGCTTAAACCTTTGTTGTGACAGAAATGAGTTATATTAGAAAGATGTGTATAAATAAGATACTCACGACCCTACCGATTTAGTTAGTAATGAAGAAGAATATGAGGTGTCTGAAATGTGTAAGAAACATTTTAGGAGTCATTAATTGTAAACATAGATCTTGTAACTACCTGGAAAAATCCCCATTCTTCACACCCATTTAGTAATCTGTGCCATAGTTTTCGCTCTATGTTCTCTGTTTATTAGAAATGTAGGCAGAGATAAAATGCAAGAAAAAGTTAGAAAATGTTCTGTAAAACTGAATTGTGAAATCTTGATTGATTAACTGAATACAGTCTCTTTTATAGGGACCTAAACTTAAGTGAGTTAAACCTGATAAGAATTAGATGCTGATAAGACTCAATAGATTTCACGATTTGAGCCTTTTCCATCTTTTGATGAATTTGCATTTTGAAAATTCTTATACACACCAAATATGTAAAGTACAAATGCACTCTCAGTCTCGGGTGGATCTTTATGGGCACATAATCAACTATAGTTTTTTAAAAAGATATACAAATTGGACCTTACATGGTGAAAATGTTAGCTATTCAATTTTGACATGTACCAGCAATTGGAAGGGTGAAATTGAGTAATATTTATATTGAATTGTGGCTGTCTCAGAGATATATGTCTCTGTAACATTCTTACAATCTCGGTAAATTGAGGAGAGAACTATGAAAATTGCTGCAGACTAGCTCCTTGCAAGATGAAGACAGACAATTAAACTGAAAAATAACAACCTTGATGAGAGAGAACCAGCTTCTCTGCACAGCTAAAACAACCCCAAAACCACTCTAAAATTCACACCTGCCCCTCATTTCCTCTTAATGGGCCTATCCAAATTCTACAAGTACATATCAAGTAGAAGGAAGGTTTGATCACAACGTAGATAAATTAATTCATGATGCTTTTACTAACTAATGCAAAATAGCAAATGACAATACATGTATGATTAAGAAAAAGGTGTGCAGTTTTTTTCTTTCTTTCTTATACACGTGTATCATTTAGGTTAAGTTTACACCTAACATTGTAATCAATTTTTTTATCTTTTTAAACCGCTTGTAGCAATTAAAAGTAATTTGACTTTCGATTATATGTTATAGATACCATGACAAAGCGCAAAAGGTTGAATGCTGTTCGAAAAAGTGGCAAATCACAAGCTAAAAAGCAATTAATTGATAGCTCTAATGGTGTCAATCAGAACAACCACAACATAAATGAAGAGTGTGCACAATTTGGAGTAGGTATGAAAATTCTGTTGGCTCTTTTTCTTACATCTTCTATTTTGATGCTTCATTGTTTTCTTATTTTGAATTCTTTATATTAGATACAAGAGAGAATCTAATGGTAGCAAGCCTTAATTACCAAAATGACCTATCACAATCAGAACAACAAATAGAAGTGGGAAGTCATGTTGAATCTCGTATATCTTTTGGTAGAATGCGTAATATTTTACCTGAAGGTAATTTTACTGTTATTTTAAATATGTTAGTATCTTCCAATACATATACATGTGTATCTTTTAGATTAGATTACATTACAAATTTTTTGGTCTTTTATCCTCTTGTAGCAATTAACAAATAATTTGTTTCGACTTTGGATTATGCATAATAGACACCATTTCTAGGCGCAAAAGGTCAAATGTTGTTCGAAAAAGTGACAAATCACAAGCTAAAGAACAACAGTTAATTGATAGCTCTAATGAAGTCAACCAAAACAACCACAGTAAAATTGAAGAGTTTGCACAATTTGAAGGAGGTATCAAATTTTTGCTGGCTCAATTCTTTCTTCTTTTGTCTTGAATTTTCATACTTTTTGATTTTGAATTCTTTGTAGTAGATACGAGAGAGAATCTAATGTTAGCAAGTCTGAATCACCAAAACAACGAATCACAATCAAAACAACAAATACAAGCGGGAAGTCATGTTGAATGTCCTCTTTCTTTTGGTAGAATGGGTAAAAGTTTACCTAAAGGTAAGTGGAGTATTTTTTTTATAAAAGAAATCTATAACTATTAATTTTTTATATGTTTACATGTGTATTAATTAAGTTTGGTTACATAATCATTGTATTTAACTGTTTATCAACCATTATTCTTTGATCTGTTAAACCACTTGTAGGCTTGTAGCAATTAAAAAATAATTTGACTTTGGATTATCTATAATAGATACCATGGGGAGGAGCAAAAGGTTGAATGTTGTACGGAAAAGTGGCAAAGCACAAGCTAAGGAGCAATTAATTGATAGCTCTAATGAAATCAACCAAAACAAACCCAATGTATATGAAAAGTGTGCACAATTTGGAGGTATGAAATTTTTATATGTTCAGTTTCTTTCTTCTTTTGTCTTCAAGTTTCATACTTTTTTATTTTGAATTCTTTGTAGTAGATACAAGAGAGAATCTAATGTTAGCAAGTCTGTGTCGCCAAAATGATGAATCTCAATCGGAACAACAAATACAAATGGGACGTCATGTTGAATATCCTATTTCTTTTGGTAAAAGTTTACCCAAAGGTAAGTGTACTTTTTTTTTATAAAAAAAATGTGAATATTTAACTGTATTTTACATGCGATAGAACCCACAAATTTAGATCAATGAAACTATATAGTATTTATGGTAAAGCTTGAGCACAAAGGCTCTACAACTGAAAATGATAAACCAGAGTCAAAACTCCTTTAGAAATGATTCTCCTATCAAACTCTTAGCAACCTCACAAGCCTAATCCTCACCACACTCTCAGCCTCAATATATTCCCCTTCCCCTTAGCTGAATTTCTATAATTCAGCTTCAAGTCATTTACTAACTCCCTATAATCTCTCGCATACTCTAACACACTGCGACATCGGCATATCTTCCTCGAACTTCTTTATTCAAATTGGCTATATTAGACTTAGACCCAAAACCAGTGTCCTATCACTACCGCTAGATAAACAACCTTGTTCTCGAGGCTGAGATAAGGAAACTGACTTTTGAGTACAATTTATCATCGTCGGCTATTGGTGTAGCCTTAGCATGAACGGCTTGCAAGTCACCAAAGAAGTCGGGCATGGACAGTTTCCACAAAACAACCACTGCTACAGCTCACAATTAGGTTGCAACAAGGACAATGGCAAAGCACCACTGAAGTACAAATCCCACAAGCTCAATTACCTTCTCTGTCCAATTATAGAGTTCTCCAAGATTGCAATCTAGGTGGTATTCACTTGGCCCACACAAGGAAACAAAAGTTAATGCAAGAAGCTCTACTACCAAGTCTTGCACCAAGTTGTGGCTCAAAAGTCCCACCTCTTCATAGTTCATACCCTTTAATCACTCTAGAAACATCTAGTCCCGTCTCCATGTAATCACTGTGAATACAAGCAGATAAATCAACAACAAATGTTGCATTGTTTGGTTGAACCTTTTCAACTAACATGTCATCAAAGTTTTCAAATGTAGATTCATAAACATCATTCCTGCCATACCATCCTATTATTGCATACCAAAATGCAGGCCTCCTAGATTTTGCATTGAATTGATAAAAGTTCCCACATGACAAAGAAACATGACCATATTCTGCATACATCTCAACTAAAGTTGTTTCCAAATATTCATCTGTATTAGCACAAGTTCTCACAATATGTTCTATATATTTTGACTTCAATAACATTGTGTCTCATAATTGATCTATCAAGAAGTGACAAAACCTGTGGAAGTTCAACACCTTTATCCAATACCTTAAGCCCTAGTAAAAGGTATATATATCTGAGCTTATTTCATCATTTCAAGTTCCAGAGTCCTAATCTTCAAGCTATAGTCCTCAAATTAATCACCCTTATCCCCATCTCCACAACTTGGTGTTTCATACATCACTGACCCAGAAAATATCACAGGTGGATGTGGACTCGAGACAAGTGGTTCGGGTTTCGTAGACATCGCTGCACTTGGACTGGTGTCTAGTGGTCATTTAGGAACAATTGAAATTTGGGTTTTTTTAAATTCCCTGGCTGCTGCACAACGACGCATCAGAGGGGTTCACATCGTTAATGGTGGAGAAACTCGCAGTGGGGACGATATACGCACACGAGGAACTCACATCATCAATGGTGGAGAAACTCGCAGTGGGGATGGAAGACACACATGAGGTGCTCACTTCATGAAAGGTGTGCACGCAACCAATGTAAATGGAGTAGTGTTTGAAGGCTCTGATGACTTTGGTGGTGGTGTGCGCAGTGACCACTCTGTTTTTTCACCCCTGAGGTCAAGCTCTGTTTGCTCACTTCATGAAAGGTGTGCACGCAACCAATGTAAATGGAGTAGTGTTTGAAGGCTCTGATGACTTTGGTGGTGGTGTGCGCAGTGACCACTCTGTTTTTTCACCCCTGAGGTCAAGCTCTGTTTCGACCTTTTCCTTTGTTGTTCGTGTTATCTTTGGAGTAACGTCATATCGTTACTGATGAAAATAACTTCATCTTCTGAAATCTAATTTCAGTTTCGCCGTCATTGGTGTTTTTTGTCACGTCCAAAGCGGAGTTCTTATCCAACGATTTTGTTGGAGGCAATGGCTCTTCCATCAGTAATGAATGTTGATGTGTTGCTTCCACCACTGATTTTGTTTTCTTCCTCTTCGTCTCTGTCTCGGTTTGCTGAATTCTTCTGCAATTGCTCCATTCTATTGAAATGCCTCTCCCATATTTCTTCTATCTTCCTCAATAGATCTTTGTTGTGTTTCTGTCTTACTTCCACCGCCTTTTTGTATATGGACGTAGATTTTTTACTCGAAACTGAGTGTACAAGCTCAGGAGAACGCCGTTCCACCCCTTTGGCAAACTCTGCCACCAACTGTACTTCCAACGCATCCATTCGATCAGACATTTTCACTGGCATTAGCAGAATTTGCTAGCTCCTCTCAATTAATGTGGCAGGTCAGACCAATGATAGAACCCACAAACTTAGATCAATGAAACTGTATTTTATTTACGGTAAAGCTTGAGCGCGAAGGCTCTACAACTGAAACTGATCAGAGTCAAAGAGACTCCTACTAGAGAAATTATTTTCCTGACAATTACAAGCCTAATCCTCACCACACTCTCAGTTGCAGCTTGTAATATATTCCCCTTCCCCTTAACTGAATTCCTAGAAATTTGCGTAACGTCATTAACTAACTCCCTATAATTGCTCGAACACTCAAGTACACTGCCACATCAACATATCTTCCTCTAAACATACAAACCATTAGGAATGTTATTCGTACCTTGTAACACACGAGTAGGAATAATAGTATTCTGAGGAATATCATTCCAAGGAATGTGATTTGGTACTTCGAAACAAACACACCCTTGTTTGGTTACATAATCATTATAATCAATTGTTTATGAACCATAATGTTTTGATCTTCTAACCACTTGTAGCCATTAAAATAAAATGTAACTTTGGATTATCTATAATAGATACCATGCGGAGGAGCAAAAGGTTGAACGTTGTTCAAAAAAGTTGCACATTACAAGCTAAAGATCAATTAATTGATAGGTCTAATGAAGTCAACCAAAACTTCCAATTTGCTAATGAAAAATGTGGACAATTTGGAGGAGGTATGAAATTTTAATTTTCCCAGTTTCTTTCTTCTTTTGTCTTGAAGTTTCATACTTGTTGATTTTGAATTCTTTATTGCAGTTACAAGAGAGAGTTTAATGGCAGCAAGTGTGAATCACCAAAATGAAGAATCACAACCGGAGCAGCAAATACAAGTGGGAAGTTGTGATGAATATCCTATTTCTTTTGGTAGAATGGATAAAAGATTACCTCAAGGTATAATGTTTTTTAAAAACTAAGGGCCTGTTTACATCCCATGTTTCTTCTTTTTCATTTTCACTTCAACTAATAAACATAAGAGATATAAATCTAATATTATTCTCACTATTTGCTTTAACAACTTTTCAAAATAAATCTAGCATTATCAGAAATTTTCAAAATGTCATAACATTATTTCCATTTTCTGGAAATGCATTCTTTTTAGTTTGCCTTCCATCTTCTCTCTTCACTAGATGAGTCTTGTTCTCCTTGTTATCAATTTAAAATGAACATAAATTTTAGAAAATGAAAACTTAACTTGTTTTTAGAAAGTAATTGGACTCTAAATGTTTAAGTATTTTCCTATATGTTTACATGTGTGATTTTAGGTTTGGTTACATGATCATTGTAATCAATTATTTATCAACCCTAATATTTTGATCTTTTAAACCACTTGTAGCAATTAAAAAATAATTTGACTATGGATTAACTATAATAGATACCATGGGGAGGCACAAAAGGTTGAATGCTGTTCGAAAAAGTGGGAAAGCACAAGCTAGTAAGAAATTAATTGATAGCTCTAATGAACTCAACCAAAACAACCACAACATAAATGAAAAGCGTGCACAATCTGGAGGAGGTATGGATTTTTTTTCACTCAGTTTCTTCTTTTATCTTGAAGTTTAATAGTTTTTTTATTTTGAATTCTCGATAGTATCTACAAGAGGGAATCTAATGGTAGCAAGTCTTTATCACCAAAATGACCAATCACAATCAGAACAAGTACAAGTGGGAAGTCATATGGAATCTCCTATTTCTTTTGCTAGAATGAATAAAAGTTTACCTAAAGGTAAAGTGTAGCGTTTTTCTAACATAAATATGTAAGTATTTGCCTTTATGTTTACATGTGTATCATTTAGGTTAGATTACAATTACACAATCATTGTAAATTGTAATCACTAATCAATTGTTTATCAACAGTAATTTATTTAATCTTTTAGACCACTTTTAGATATTTAAAATAAATTGACTTTGGTTTATATCTAATAGATACCATGGAGAGGCAGAAAAGGTTGAATGATGTTCAAAAAAGTAGCAAATCACAAGCCGAAAAGCAATTAATTGATAGCTCTATTGAAGTCAACCAAAACAATCACAAAATAAATGAGTGTGCACAATTTGGAGGTGGTATGAATTTTTTTTGGCTCAGTTTCTTTCTTCTTTTTCTGGAAGTTCCAATTTTTTCTTGTTTTGATGAAAGAAGTTTCGTATTTTTTTATTTTGAATTCTTTATAGGAGATACAAGAGGAAATCTAATGGTAGCAAGTCTTAATCACCAAAATCGCCAATCACAATCAGAACAACAAATACCAATGGAAAGTCATGTTGAATCTCCTATTTCTTCTGGTAGATTGAATAAAAGTTTACGTAAAGGTAACTTTGAATTTACAAAAAAACATTTAAGTATATTAACGTGCGACATACATTAATGTATAGTTCATTAACGCGTGAATCCATACATGATTTAGGTGAAAAGAGGGTAAGAGGTTATACCCGAATGTCGGATGTGTGGAATTTACCGGATGGAGAATTCATACTTGTTGAAGTAGATCCTTTAGGTAATCCTATTGGGTTTGAAGGAAAAAAACTTTTAAATGCAATGGGCTGCTTGGTAAGGAAGCACCAATATGCTCCTATCAATATTCTTAACTGGAAAGACATGCCAGAGTTCTACATAACTAATATGCTTGAATTGATACAGGTCTTTTTTAGTTTTAAAAACAATCTATTTGATTTTGGTTTCTGTATTTTTTTAACTGTTTGTCTTACATATTGGTTTATTTTCTAATTATCTCAAAAATAGAGTAAGTTTCAATTTGTTCCTAAATTGACTGAGCAAACAAAGCAAATACTAAAAGATAACTTGAGTTCTAAGTGGAGGCAATTCAAGCATGATTTGAAAGCAAAGGGATATGATGAAAACAAGACTGAGGAAGAAATGGCTGCTAGCATCCCTGATAAAAGAGTTGATCCTTCTCAATATCGTGCTTTAGTACATCATTGGTGTTCCAAGAAGGGACAGGTACATGTATAATGTCATTGACCTTTACTTCATATATCGCAATTATGTAGTACAACATGCATGTTTTTATCTTTGACTTTTTTTATTTCCTGATTAAAGAAAATAAGTAACATCAACAAAAGGAATCGCTCAAAATATGAGGATTTACACTGCATGGGAACCAAGAATCTTCCAAGGTTCATTCACGAGGTGGTTTGGTTCTTTCATTACTGTTTCTTACTATGCTTACTTGTATGAGTATTTTATAATTGTAATACTAGCAATACTCTTTTTTAAACACTCTTGAACACATTTTTTATGTTTTGTTTGCCGGAAAGGTGGATACATTTGTTTAGAAGTGAACTACTAAATTAACATTTTCTAAAACTGAATCAATCATGAAGAGTGCAATCAAAAGTGTGTCAAAAAGAGTGTGTCATAGTATTTCTCTTTTTATATATTTCTCTTAGTGTGAATAGGATTTGACATTTTTGTTACAAATGTTAGACAACAAAGGCGAACGGAGTACAACCTTCACGAGCTCAAATTTATATTGACACTCGTACTCGTAAAGATGGGAGTATTGTGACCGAGAAGGCAGCTCATGTGATTGTAAGAAGAAGTTCAATTTTCAGTTGTATATTGAATTACCTATGATTGAAACTATTGATTGTAATGCATTGCAGTTGAACTGAACATAATAAGTTTTGCATTGCATTTTGTGTAGGGTGAATTAAAGAAGCATATGGCGGAGGCAACAAGTTCACAAACTCCTCAAACGATTCAAGAATCTACAAATTGGGAGAATGATGTGTACTCAAAAGTAAAAGGGTCCGAAAGGAGAGGAACTGTGCGTTGTCTTGGCAAGGTTCCACGTCATTCAAATGCTTCATCATCTCAAAGCTCTAATGTAGAGAATAGGCTCCATAAATTAGAAAATTTGCTTGGAAATCTTGTTTCTGTTCTTCAAACACGATTCTCAGCAGATCAACAAATTAACGATGTTTTGCAAGCTATAGCACAAGAGGTATGGATTCCTATAAAAAAAATCTGAGAAATTAAACTATGATATAGTGCTTTACAAATAATGATAGTAATAACATTCACTTAGGTACCTGATGCTCCAAGTACGCCAAATGATTCCATGAGTAACGATCAGCAAACTGCAAGTGACAGCAATTGAATAAAATTGATACTGGTGAGTAACTAGAGTTTGTTGTGAGATGGAAATTACTTTTTTTTATAACTTCGGAAATTTTTTCTTTGGTCATTTGTTGTTATTGCTATATGTTCTTTCTTATTGAAGATATAAGTTTGATGTTTCTAATTTTATTGTTTAATATTGCTATTTTAGGAACAAGGTTTTGATATAGGGACATGATGGTGTGATGACATGTGAATGCTATGATGTTGTGAATTTGTATGTCAGTCCTATATGGAGGAAGTACTCAATTTGATCAGAGTTATTAACAGATCTAGCATTTGTTCAGATGTATATTTATTGGCATCCTAGATTTCCTAAGTAATAGTTTACTTGATTCTGAGCCTTACGTACTAATTAAACATTGTCTACACTTGATACTGTTGTATTCGTAAGGAATAGGAAGTTGGAGATGGATAGTAAGTAACTTCTCATGTATAAGAATCTTTTGATAACTGGTTTTCATTGGTTGTAACTGGATTTCATATAAAGGTAACTCAGTTGAAAGATATATATGGATTTAATAGGAAATGGAAGCAGTATTTTAGCCTAGCTAATCAATAGCGCCGATTCGCGGTGGGATCGCGCCGGAGCAGTGCAGTGCCTGGCCACGGAGGCATGGTGCTGAGCGGCGCGAAACAGGAAAGCGGCCATTCTGGCTGGGTTCGCGGGTCACGGGTCACGTGTTTCTCATGGTCCAAACACGTGGATGTGTTTTTTTTTATAAAGGGTATTTTAGGTTTTTCGCTCTTAACCCTAATTTCATTGTCCTTCTCTCTCCTTCAAACACTCCCAGTTTTTTGCGAAAACTCCCTCTTTTCCTGCAAGATCCAACTCCCGCCTACCTTCCAGCCATCGTCGTCCATTACCCAAGTTCTTCTTTCTTTCTCTTCTTTGTTTCCTTCCTTCGTTCTCTGTTTTCTTTCTACTTTCTTACTTATTCCTCTGTTTTTTTTTTCTTCTTTAGTTCTTTCTTTTTTACTTATTCCTTCGTTCTTTTCTTATTTATTCCTTCTTTTACTTATTCCTGATTTTTTTTTTTCTGTTTTTTTATAAGTTTTTTTGCCTCTGTTTTTTATATTTATCCTTGTTTCCTTAACTTTTGTTAGTATTTAAATATATCTTTTGATTAAGACTTGTGACTTTTTATTGGTATTTATGAATATTTCAGAGTTTGAGTCATTGTTAATTTTGTATAAAAATATATGTTTATATAGTATTATTGATGTAATTTGTCCAAAAAAATAATGGCCAACCTGGTATCTCACAACCCGCTATCTTGCTATCCCAATATTTGGAGTTGATCGTGATGCACCGCCATCTAAAATTGACTACTTAGATTTTAGCTTAATAAAGTCATTAACTAAATGAGTCATTAATGTAGAGTTTGTTTTAGTAGTGCATGTGTATGGAATATTGACAAGACTAGTTATGATGATTTTAGCTGGATTTTCTATTTTCCATTTTGAGAATTATCCGGGAACTACGTTTGGTAAAAGTCATGAGTCCCACTATTTTACACCAACACTTCTCTTTCATTTTTTTATGGACGGTGCATAACCATATTGTCATGGTTGAAATGTGATTTGAATAGCATTATTTTAGGAAAAACTATTGTCAAGAAAATATTAGACTAGGAATGTACTTTTTGAGGGTTTGGTTTCCCCACCACAATTCTTTCTTGATTTACCTTATCCAAATAAATTCTTCATAGTTAGTTTAGTTTAGGCTAAATTACATCTGTAGTCCCTTAACTTAATTTCAGATAACGTTTTAGTCCTTTATTTTTTTTTTTCCGACTTAGTCCTTTATTTTAATTTTAAGTGACAATTTGATATTTTATGTTTTAAAATTTCAACAATGTTATCCTTTTTATACAAAAATTCAAAAAAAAATTCAATCAAAACTCATAAAATTAATTATATTCTTCAATATAATACAAATTTCATCAAATTCGTAACGCAAATCTTCAAATAAACTCATATTTTCATACTTTATTTGTTATTGTTAGGAACAAAGGACTAAATCGGGAAAAAAAAAAGATAAAGGACTAAAATGTTACCTGAAATTAAGTTAAGGGACCGCATATGTAATTTAGCCTAAAATTTGGGGAAAGGTATATATTGATGAGGAAGCATATAGGGGTGGTGGCATCCAACAACATCACTAGGTTGGCATTTGAAAAAAGATTTGTGAACTCATAAGGTATAATGGATGAGTTGGGAATATAATTTAAGGTTGTAGTATCAAATGGGTTAAAGCAAAGAGCATCTCTAGCTATGGTACAACATTAAATTTTTTAGAATTTTTAGGGTTGGATCAGATAAGAGAATTTTTGGTTTGAAGATGAAAAAATTAGGGTTGAAGATGAAGCTTGTTGAGTTTTTATTAAAAAATTTGGTGTTGAAGATGAAGATTATTGAGTTTTTATTGTTTAATTTTTTAATTAATTAATTAGTTTTAAGTTTTTAATTAAATGAGTTAATAAAGTAAATTTTAACTTTAAATATTAAATATTAAATATTGCATAGCTACCACAATTACACAATCACCATAGGCCACTTTATCCAAAATTAGACACGTCACCATTTTTTTTTACTAAAAAATATTCATAAAGGACTTTTTTAAAACTTATTAGAATTTGTAGGAGTATAAATTTTTTTAGAAAAAATTACAGAGACTAAAATCAAAACGAAACATATTTGCAAGTAGGGATGAAAATAAACTAGGTCGTCCGTCAGGGGCCTATGGTCTGGCCTGACCTATTTAATAAAAATGCTAGGCTCAAGCTATTTTTAAAGCCTATTTATTTAAATAGTTCAGCCTCAGACTTATAAAAAAGCCTATTAGGCCTGACATGTCGGCATATATATATTTTATTATTTATTAATGCTATTTCCTATTTTAAATTATGTCAATTAGGCAACCACTCAGTAGTCATTCTATATTCAGTGGTCGTTCAGTCGTTCCATATTTGGTAGCTATTCAATTAGTCAATCAGTAGTTCTTCCATATTTGTTTGAAAAGTAATAATGAGTGCATTTGTTTCAGAAAAAAATCTATTCTGTGAAACCAAAATTTATGTTTTAGAGTTTAAAAGATGTTTGTTTTAGATTTTTAAAAAAATTATTTTGTTAGAAAAATTATTTTTTGTTTAATATATATAGATATGTACATTGATATTGATATGTATGTGGAGAGCATCATGTGGTATGAGTAGAGCATTTAAATATTTTAATATGAATAAGACTTTTAAATAGGCTTTCAGGTCAGACCAGACTGGAAAAAAAACCTATGATAGACCGTATGTCAGACTTAGTTCTAAAAAATTAATTGTAGGTTCAGACCTTTCAAAGTCTGGCCTAACCTATTCCCACCCCTATTTGCAAGGACCAAAAACATATTTAAACCTTGATATGATTATTGTTGCCAAATAATTTATTTAATTTCACAAATATGGATAGAATAGTGTGTAATATTTTGTAGCAAATGTATTTATAATATTATATTTAAATATAAAGACAAATATTTGTCTGAATATGGTATTTAATTATTTAATAATAAGATATACCATTGATACAATTATTTTTCTATTTATAAACATAATATTATAAATATATTTTGATATAAAATATTGCAAAATGTTCTGGACGTTTAATGATATATTTTATATAATTACTTGTTAAAGAACATTTAATGATATGTATTGATAAATAATAAATAATAAATAATAATGTTTCCTTTTATAATATTCTATATGTAATTATGTAAATATATCTTTTTAAATTTATATACAAACAAAATCATATCTCCTTAATTTTACAGAAAATTTTTAGCGCTAAATCGCGGTTATATTCTTGTTATCGTGCAAATAAAATTATTTTAAATTTTAATTCAATTAATAAAATATTGTCGTAAATTGTTATGTTCTCGGAGTTACTTAAGATAATTATGATAGTATTTACTGTATTTTTTGTTTTTTAATTTTTTTTTTGTTAAATACCATCATTGGTCCTTAATTTCAGTTAACAGTTCTTTATATTTTTATTTTATTTGGTCCTTTATTTTAATTTCAAGTGACAATTTGATCTTTTATGTTTTAAAATGTCAACAATATTATTCTTTTTTCTTTTTACAAAAATTCAAAAAATGTATCAAAATTTTCAAACAAAATCTATAAAATTAATTATATTCTTTAACATAAAATAAATTTTATCAAATTCGTAACTCAAATCTTCAAATAAACTTATATTTGTGATTTTTTATTTGATGTTGTTAGAGACGAAAATATGAGTTTATTTAAATATTTAAATTATGAATTTGATGAAATTGCATTATATTGAGGATGATAATTAATTGTATGGGTTTTGTTTGAATTTTTGAAAAAAATAAGGATAAGATTGTTGACATTTTAAAACATAAAAGATCAAATTATCACTTAAAATTAAAATAAATGATCAAATTATGAAGAAAAAAAAAGATAAATAACTAAAACGTTAACTGAAATTAAGTTAAGGGATCTCACGTAGTATTTAGCCTTTTTTTTTCATGTAACAAAAAAAAAATTCACTCCTTCTATATATTTTATATTTATAATTAGTTTGTTTGTTTAAGATTTTCTTAAAAATGATCTTTATAGTATTATATTTTATTGTTATAACATTTTTTTTAAATAATTTTAAAAATAAAAATTCAAATAAAAAATTAATTTATCTTAAAATATTATTTTAAGTATTTCATTTATTTATTATAACTTTTTTTAATAATAAAATTAAAAAAATGATTAAAATAAAAAAAAACTATTTTGAGAAGTTCTTCATAAACGTTATTTTTTGAAAAATACCCTTTTAAAAAAATGATTTTTTTCATATTAAAATATCTAATAATAAATATCTAATTATTGAATGTCAATATTTTTTAATAAATAACAAATGAGTCTAAAATAATTTATACTAATTTTTAACTATTTTTTATAAAAAATATTTTTAAAAATATAAAATTAAAATAACTTTTTCAAAATCTTAACCATATATAGGAGTGAGTATATCACGGTTGAGTATATAATTAGATTATATAAGTACCACGCAAGCAAATATTAATTAAGTAATAAAGTATGTACCACGCAAGCTAATTAAGTAATAAAGTTCTGCATCATGCACACTATCAAATATAGATACCAATCAGGCGATTAAAGGGAAAAACATCCTCATCAGCAATTATGTTAAAATTAATACACCATCAATCATCAAACACCAAGATCAAATTTTGAGATTTTTCTAATAAATTAAATATATTCGATCCTCAAATAATGGCAAAAATTACACACTAAGCCAAGGTCTTGGCCTATATAAACCAAAGTTTTGTAAGTTTCCAAGCATCGCAATTCCTTCTCTAGCTGGCTAGCTTAAGGAATATTAGGAATTACATATAGTTGTGTAGTTTCTTTTTATTTATGGAATTAATTTATAGGGTTAATTTTGGGGCTCTCAGCACTCCAAGTCTGAAAGGAGGTGATGGTTGACCCTTGCTGCTAGTTCATGGATACCTTTGACTTTGCATATTAGAATTGCAAAAGTCATGGGTTTGCATGAATTTGGAGATAGGGTTGCCTTGATCTTTTTGTATTGGAGTGAAGGGAGCTCCAAATTTTTTCTTTCTCAATCAAAATCTCATTTTATTTTATATTACTAATTTTTTTACAAGATTATTATTATTATTATTATTATTATTATTATTATTATTATTATTATTATTATTATTATTATTATTATTATTATTATTATTATTATTATTATTATTATTATATTTACATGTTATTGATCTCTCCAACTTATAAATATTTATATGTACATGTGTGTAGAGAAAAATCACAGGTCGTAGATAGTAGAAGGAAATCAAGGAAGGTTTGCTTCAAGTGAAACTATATATGTGACTCATGTCAACAACAATTGGTCGCAATATCGAAAGTAAAGCAGCGATGAAGATTTGTCGTGTTAGGACTTAGGAGCATTATATATGTTGATTTAATATTAACATTATTCCGACGGATATTTTTATTTTATTTTATTTTATGATAGGGCAGATATTTTATTTTATTTATGAAGTTTTTTTACTGTATTTTATATATGAAGTTTATTCTATTTATAAACACAATAAATACAATATCGTATTTTTTTCATACCTTAAATTTATTTAAAACAAATATGATATCTAAAAGAAGTTAGTTGTAGAATATTTTATTTTTTTTACAGAAATATTTGGATTTTTTAATAAAATTTCCTTTTTTTCAAAGTAACTAAAATGTCCCACTCGAAAAAAGAATTATTAAAATGTTATACTTTTTGACTCTTTCATGAGTTTGATGTGATTTGTTGAAGACATTTTTTTTAACATTAAATAGCTAGAAGGTTGCATTTCCAGGAGTAACCATATACTAACTTGAATTTTTTATTTCATAATTATATTAATTGGTTTAATAAATTAAAAATAATTATAATATTTAAAAAACAAAATACTATTAATAAAATACATTTCATTGAAGAAAAAATGCTCTTAAATACATGTGTTTAAACAAATAAGGTGTTATATTATTTTAACAACTCCCTGATATTTTGTAGATAAATTTATATTATTTTAACAACTCTATTCTGTTTTGCAGTAAATTAGCAACTTAATTATATTTTGTTTACAATTTACTTCTATTTTTTCTCTGAATTTAATAAATAAAAATTATTATTATTATTATAATTAAAAAAAAGTGATTTTTTCGTTAGATGTGATTTGATAAAAAAAATAATAATGTGGTTGAATTTATGTGTCAAAACAAACAAGATAATGCAGATTCAATTTATCAGTCACCCACAAATCACTTTTTTTTGCGGCTAAATCAATTTGTAATTTGGTAAATTGATTAATTTACAAATTACTAAAATGAAAGTAGCAATTTGTGGTTTGATAAATTGATTAATTTCTAAAATGAGAAATTTGGTGAATCACAATTACCAAATCACATTTACTCAACGGCTAAATGCTTACAATTTGGTAAGTAGCAAATTGATTAATAAAAATTTGCTAAAATTAATTTTCTCATTAAATGTGATTTGCTAAATTGATTAATTTTTTTTTATTAATTTACAAATTGATTTAGCAGCAAAAATAATAATTTATCGATGATTGGTAAATTGCATCTGTATTACTTTGTTTGTTTAGGTACATTTACTCAACCTTTTTTTTCTCTCTTCAATTTAACGTATTTTATTAATAGTATTTTGTTTGTTTTTAAATATTATAATTATTTTTAATTTATTAAATAAACAAATTTCCAATTAGTAAAATAGGAGAAAAAAAAATTTAAGTCAGTACATAGTCGTATCCTAGAAATGCGATCTTCTATTAAATATTAAAAAAATATTCTTAAATTAATTGCATCATGGAGTTGCAACCTCGTGAAGAGGTCAAAAAGTAAAGCATTTTGATTTTTTTTTTCTAGAGCAGAGTATTTTAATTACTTAAAAAAAAAAGATATTCTAAATAAAAAAAATCCGAAATACTCTTGCTTGGTATACTTTCTTTTGACCGATAATATAGTATTTTCTATTTTACCCAATTAATAAAAGTTGGCTAGTAGGCTCGAACATGATCAGATCATTGTCTTATAATGGTCTTTATTCATTTAATTTAAATTTTTAAAGAATTAAAAATTTAAAATATTTATATAATTTTTTTTAAAATTTTAGTTGTTTTATTATTATTTTTAATATTTAAACTTATTACATTTTTACTATTATTGAATATTTATTTTTATACATTGAAATATTAAAAATAAATTTATTTTATTTATAAATTAAAATAAAAACATAAAATATTTATTTATTTTTTATCCAACAATAATTTCAAATTTAAAATATTTAAAATTTATATATTTTTTTATCCAATAATTTCCAACATAAAATTTATTTAAAATATTCAAACTATATAAAAAAATATTTAAAATTATATATTTTTTAATATATAAATAAAATCAATAGTCAAATTAATTAATTTATAATATAAAAAATATTTTATCAAACTCATAAATGTCATCTCATGTCATTAACGAAAGTGCTATATTATAAAAAATAGCAGGTGACTAAAAAAATTCTAAGAATTCACTCATAAAAAGATAATTGTTTGAATTTCAAATACACCTACAAACAATTTTACGGATTATCATAAATTATTTGATTGAATATTTATTTGCACTAACCAATATATATTGCTTAATAAAAAATATATTTCACGGGATAATTTATGTTAAAAAATTTAAAACTTATAAACGCTGCAGATTTTAGATACATATTATATAGATATTAATAACTTGTACAGAAATAAACATTTCAACATTTATCATATTATTATCAATAAAATTTATTACATAATACTTTAAAATACATAAATAAAATATATTAAAAATAGAAGCCATCCCTATGCAGAGTATACACATTAGTACAATAAATACGATATCATATTATTCCCTTACTCCAAATTTTTGTTAACAAAAAACAAAAACAATTGTTGAAAAATAGTGGTGGGATATTTTATTTTTTTTACAGGAATATTCTTGTTTGGTATACTTTCTTCTGGCTAAGAATATGGTGCTTTTTATTTTACCCAATTAATTAAAGCTGGTAATCTCTTTCACAATCTATTAAATTAATAAGTTATGTTTTCTTTTAACTAAAGAAGCGTCCCACAATGGCAGAAAGTTAGCTTTTGTACCTCTAATTAAATTTGTACCTCTTATTTAAATTTTTTTTAGTTGAAATACTCAAAATATCCTTATCAAATCAGTAAAAATCAAAACAGTTATACCTTCACAATTGATATTTCTGGAAAAGTAAGTTTTGATAAAAAAAAAAAATTACCAGAAATTTCAAGAAAAACGAAATTTCCGGTAGTTAAAAATGAACACCGGAAATTTGAAAAATCCGGTACTTATTTTTAATACCGGAAATTTCAAATTTCCAGATGGTATTCCCAGAAATTTCAAAAATGAAATTTCCGATAGTAATTTATAACTACATGAAATTTCATTTGTCGTTGAAATTTCTGGTACAATGTGTATTTTTTGAAAGTTTTTTTACATATTTTTTTTAATTTTCTTTCATTCAATTTTGTTAGTGAGGACCAGAGGAGCAAAAACAGACGTTGATCATTCTTGAGTTCGACCTCCTACACAATCAAATAGGAGAGTTGCAGTTGAAAAAAGAAGAAAGAGAAACGAAGAAATGCAGGCGCATGAGTTTCAACAAAATCATGTGTTTGATGAAGAACAGGATCATCAGCCCCAACAAGATGATGTGTTTGATGATGAACATGATCAGCAGCACCAGTTGAATGATGAACATGGTCAGCATCACCAACCTGAAGAACTGATGTTTCCTGGAGGTCCTTATGGTCAGCATCACAATTGTTGCATATCAGTTCTAGGTCCTTTCAAATTCTTCCTATACGTACTTCATCGCTTGTAAATTTGACAGATATTAGTCACATTATCCGTATCTCGATCTCTCAAAGATGACAAGATGTGTCTCGGTGCAACATAATATTTTGTCAACTCGTCAACATGTTTCTTATCTTCTTCTTTTAAGCGTCCCATAAATGCATTATTCTCAAAAGTAGCTACTAACTCATGGTTGTGAAGTCCACACGTTAAACTAATAATCCATCCTTCAGCATTTTTCAATGGTCTTGATCTAAGTTTAAACGGACATCTACACCTTTTAGTTGAAGTACCTGTGTTGTTTTTATTTGACTTATGTTTTCCACCTCTATCACAACTAGGGGTGGAAAAAGGCCAGACCTGACCAGACTTTGAAAGGCCTGAATCTGACATACGATTTATTTTTTAGGCATAAGTCTGGCCTACGGTCTATCATAGACTTTTTTTTCGGTTTGGCCTGACCTTTTTAAAAGTCTGGTCTGGCCTGAAAGCCTATTTAAAAGCCTACTTAAAACAATTTTAAAAAAATATGAAACAAACATCCTTTAAAACCCTAAAAAATAATTTTTTGTTACAAATAATATATTTTTATTTTTTCTGAAACAAACACACTCATTATTACCTCTTAAACAACTATGGAACGACTGCTGACTAATTGAACGGCTACTGAATATAGAATGACAACCAAATATGAAATCACTACCAAATATGGAACAACTACTGAATATGGAATGTTCACTGAGTGATTGACTAATTGATATAATTTAAAATAGGAAATAATATTATTAATATAATAATAATAATCATAATAATAAATAATATTAATAAATAATAAAATATAGGCTAAATTACATTTGTGGTCCCTTAACTTAATTTCAGGTAACGTTTTAGTCCTTTATCTTTTTTTTTTCCCGACTTGGTCCTTTATTTTATTTTTAGGTGACAATTTGATATTTTATGTTATAAAATTTTAACAATGTTATCCTTTTTTATACAAAAATTTTAAAAAAAAATTTAATCAAAACTCATAAAATTAATTATATTCTTCAATATAATACAAATTTAATCAAATTCGTAACGCAAATCTTCAAATAAACTCATATTTTCATACTTTATTTGATATTGTTAGGAATAAATGACTAAATCGGGAGAAAAAAAAGATAAAGGACTAAAACGTTACCTGAAATTAAGTTAAGGGACCACATATGTAATTTGGCCTAAAATATATATAGGTCGGCATGTCAGGCCTAATAGGCTTTTTTATAAGCCTGAGTCTGACCTATTTAAATAAATAGGCTTTAAAAACAGCCTGAGCCTAGCCTTTTTATTAAATATGCCAGGCCAGACCAGACCATAAGTAAGTCATGCCATAGGCCCCTAACGGACGACCTAGCCTATTCCCATCCCTAATCACAACCAAGAATTAATTTTGACTGCCTTCCTCTATTTCTGGTCTCTATGTCAGATCGAGTAATGATAACTGTTACTCGATTTTGTCGACTGACCTCTCTTGCCCATGATATGACAGCTTCTCGTGAATTAAAAATTTGATCAGTTGTGAATGCTTCAGTTAAATCTATAAATACTGGTTGTGTCTTTTCCATTCCTATTTCAAAAAACAAAAACAAAAAACATATTAACAAAAACATTAAAAAATAATTAATAACCACCGGATTTTTGAAATTTCCAGTTCAAAATATTAACTACCGGAAATTTCACAAAAATTAAAATTTCCAGTGAAGAACATATAACTACCGGATATTTCAAAATTTTAAAATTTCCGGTAACTATCGGAAATTTCAAATTTTCGGTATTGTAAATGTAACTACCGGAAATTTCAATGAGCAAATTTTCGGTATTACAAATACCTATCGGAAATTTGGTTACGAAATACTACATACCGAAAATTTAGTTGAGGGGGGAGTGAGATTTTAAAGTAATTTTTTTTTTTACCACTTACGTAAATGGAAATTTTAAGGATAATATTGGATTTTAAACAAATTGGGGGTACAAGTTTAATTGGGTGGGGGGTGTTACAATAGCTAACTTTCACAAAGGCATAACTACAATTGAAGTTGTCAAAATGGACTGGGGTCCATGGGTCGGCCCATTAACCAAAAATTTGTTTGGGTTAGATGGTAAAAAGTTAAGAAAATTTTACCTTATATTCCTTATTTATTCATGTACCCCACAAATTAAAGGAAAAGATATAAATATTCTCAAATAAATATTAAAAAATTTACATTTTTACCATTTCAGCATTTGAGATTTTTGGTACACAAGCGAGTGAAAAAAATTTCATTTTTTCTGAATTTTTTTCTTCAAGTTTTCTAATACACAAGTAACACTCCTCCGAAAAACTTTAAAAAGTTTTTCGGTAGAGAAGATAATTTTCAGAATTTTTTTTTTTGAAGTTTTCTGAAACTATATGAAAACTTATTTCAACCTTTCTGGAACATATACAATACCGAAAATCTTATTTTGACATTTCCAGAAGTTACCGGAAAACTTCAAAAAAAAAAGTTTTCCAGAAGTTCATTTTGATTTTAATTTTAATTTTGTTGTTGTATTTTTTTGAATTTTTTATTATATTACTATTTATTTAAGTCATTTGGTGCTAGAGTAAGAGACGACAAGATAGTACAAAGAACACGTGACGCTGAAATTTTCATCATCTAAGGATCCTCCAAAAAGGATTCGACCGAAAACATCTAGGAGGAGACCACAATATATAATGCAAGACGATGACTCGGAAGATAACGGTCATATATCTATCCCTGAGGCTGATATTGGTATACTTGAGGCTGATATTGGTATACATTAGGAGGAGCAAGTTATGACACATGAGGAGGAGCATGCTGTCGTACATTAGGAAGATGTGACGTATTTGTCTGAAAGGTGTTTGAGGCAATTTAGATACATCCAACATATTCCACCACCTCCACCATCAGTGTTTTCTAGATTATTCAATGTAGATGCCGAATGGATGAGATATTTGAGTCCAGTCACCGAACTGCATCACATGATATGTCTAGCTACATATCCATATGCGTGTTAGGATGGATATTTGGAGTGGTTCTACAGGGTTTCTCATCCACTTTTAGTGCGACCAGATGGTATATCCCAAGTTCCAGATTTTAATATCCTCACTGCTGCAAAATCTTCTCGTGAACAAACATCTATCTTGTAGCAGGTGGGTGATCTTATACAGCAAGGGGTTAAAATCGACAAAGCAAATTAACAGCATGTGGAAATACAATACCAACTTCTTTCATTAATGCAAGATCTGTCTGTCACAATTACATGAGAAAATTTGTTTTGTGTAACAAACAGTTCTCTTAGTCTCTCTAATGTCCAACAAAAGTTTTCTTCCCGCTCACATTCCAAATAAGCAAATCGAACTACAAATGTCATCTCGGTTAATCTCATACCAACAATTTCAAGTAATGGCATTCTGTATTTATTGGTTTTGTAGGTGTTGTCCATAATCAACACTATTGAAAACAAATTCAACAACTTCACTGAATCTAGATGCATCTAACAAATATTTCTCATAGCATCTGAGTCTTCAAGCTTTCTATTCCAACACACATATTTTGTATCTTCAATTAACTTGAATAAATGTTGCATCTTTGTCTTATGACCTCTCACGTGCAATCGAATTACACTCATCTATTTATAGCAATCGAATTACACTCATCTATTTATATATTTGTGAGATCTTAGTAACATTGTTCTTATCTCGGTCTTCTTCTTCTTCTTCTTCTTCTTCTTCTTCTTCTTCTTCTTCTTCTTCTTCTTCTTCTTCTTCTTCTTCTTCTTCTTCTTCTTCTTCTTCTTCTTCTTCTTCTTCTTCTTCTTCTTCTTCTTCTTCTTCTTCTTCTTCTTCTTCTTCTTCTTCTTCTTCTTCTTCTTCTTCTTCTTCTTCTTCTTCTTCTTCTTCTTCTTCTTCTTCTTCTTCTTCTTCTTCTTCTTCTTCTTCTTCTTCTTCTTCTTCTTCTTCTTCTTCTTCTTCTTCTTCTTCTTCTTCTTCTTCTTCTTCTTCTTCTTCTTCTTCTTCTTCTTCTTCTTCTTCTTCTTCTTCTTCTTCTTCTTCTTCTTCTTCTTCTTCTTCTTCTTCTTCTTCTTCTTCTTCTTCTTCTTCTTCTTCTTCTTCTTCTTCTTCTTCTTCTTCTTCTTCTTCTTCTTCTTCTTCTTCTTCTTCTTCTTCTTCTTCTTCTTCTTCTTCTTCTTCTTCTTCTTCTTCTTCTTCTTCTTCTTCTTCTTCTTCTTCTTCTTCTTCTTCTTCTTCTTCTTCTTCTTCTTCTTCTTCTTCTTCTTCTTCTTCTTCTTCTTCTTCTTCTTCTTCTTCTTCTTCTTCTTCTTCTTCTTCTTCTTCTTCTTCTTCTTCTTCTTCTTCTTCTTCTTCTTCTTCTTCTTCTTCTTCTTCTTCTTCTTCTTCTTCTTCTTCTTCTTAACACACTTGTATTTTCCTCTTTTGTGACAACATAATATTAATTTATTTCGTCTTCCTCTCTCTCTTGTCTTTTTATTTGATCTTCTGATAAAAAGTCACTTTATTTTTATCACTTTATTTTTCATTTTATACCGATTTCTTTAATCCAATTCACAACAGCCTCCCTTGTATCACATATCTAAAATAAAACTTAAAATGAATTATAATAATTAATCACAATAATATATTTTTACAATATTAATATTAATTATAATTATTTATATCTAATTTGTGTCAAAAATATTAGTAGTACCGATACAAGTTTTATCAAATAATAGTAGCGGTTTAACCATATATGTTAAAATTTATAAAAAAAGAAAATAAATTTAAAAAAATTAAAATTTTTGGTGTATCGAAAATTTTGTTAAGAAGTTTTCCAGTAAACCCCTATTGTATTGAAAAATTTGAAGAAAATTTTTCGGTAGTATACATTTTTAATCTTCTGTACTGAAAAACTTTTTTAAATTTTCCGATAGAAATCTTCAGTACCGAAAATCTTTAAAAAAAATTTCAATAACAATGTATGTACCGAAAATCTTCTAAATCTTTTTCCGATAACATCCGAAAATTTGTTACTTACCAGATTTTTTTTTTATTTGGTCTGGAAATGTTGAAGTGGTAAATAAAAAAGTGATTATGAGTTGATAAAATAGTAAAAAAAAATTAAGAATATATTTGACATTTTAAAAAATTTGTGGAGGTATAGATACAAATGTGGGAGTATTAAGTAAATTTTTTCAGAAAAAAAAAAAAAAATTATAACCAGGTCATTCTTGATTTGGATTTAACGGCTCTACTAACAATCGGTTGTAGCACACTAAAAAAGTAATAAATTAGGAAAATAACAAATAAAATTGAAGTACGTAAACCAAACTCAGAGAGATTGTATGAATCTAAAAACATGGAATAACTAGTCTATTACAAAAAAAAAACCCTAAAAAAGTCATATATGTTGCTATTATTTAATAATTGTTATTTGGTATAATATAGGCCAAATTACATTTTTGGTCCTTTAACTTAAGTCCAGGTAACGTTTTGGTCCTTTAACTTTTTTTTTTTTTCCCATTTCAGTATTTTATCTTTCAAAATAATTTCAATTATACCCTTTAAGTGAGATTCCGTTAGGGCAACGTTAACAAACTCCCTCATCCGTTTTCTTTCCAGTCAACGTTCACAAATCTCTTGTTTGGTATACTCATCTCCATTGATTTCCCTCCTCCCATTTTCGTCTTTTCATTTCCTTGTTTTCATTTTCGTCTTTTCTTCTCTGTGCGTTTTCCTCTGCGTGTTCCGTGAAATGCTATCGGCTTCGCGTTTTCTTCGTGAAGCTTCCTGAATCGCGTTTTCTTCGTGAAGCTTCCTGAATCGCACATTGAGAGGAAAAGGTAACGTGTTTATGGATTCTGATGTTTAATGATCTGATTTATTTTAGGGTTTAGGTTTAGGGTTTAGTTGGGTTCTTATGGTATTTATTAGTTGCATGTGTTTGATTTTGAATGATTTTATTCTTACATGTGTTGATTATTTTGGGTCAAGGGTTTGTGGTCCACACATACATATTCATTCCTGTTTTTCTAAGATTATGGGGTCAGATTTGTGGTCCCTGCCATTTGATTATAGTTTTCTATTAATGGGTTTTTTTTTATGTGTTTTCAATGTAAAAAAGCAGAATGGATGTCTTTTTCGTCGATGTTCACCATGGAGGGTATTTTTTGGATGACACAATGGAAGTGTACCAAGGTGAAGTTTCTAATTGGAAATGTGATGCTGACAGGTGGAGTTACTTTGAGATTTTGGATATTATTAAACAAATGAGGTATCCTGAAGTTGTTAGTATATGGTATGAGGCGTATGGTGAGAAAAAGTTTTTGGAAAATGACATTGGGGCAATGGAAATGGTAAATTTTGCCAAGGCTAATGGGAAAGTGAATTTGTATCTTATTCATCCAATATCCCAGCCCATATTTATGGATAATGTGGAGAATAAGACTCAAAAAAATGAAGCTAAAAAAACCCATGAACCAACCCAAACAGGCCCACAACATGTGGATAATGTGCAGACTAAGGCTCAAGAAGCTACTAAAGTAGGAAATGATACACATGAACCAGCCCATAGTGCAACCCAAACAGAAGACAATATTGAGTCTGACGGTGAAGATAGTGTTGTTAATCAAGTAAGAAAGGTGCAAGTAACAAAGGTGCAAGTAAGAAAGGTGCAAGTAACAAAGGTGCAAGTAAGAAAGGTGCAAGTAACAAAGGTGCAAGTAAGAAAGGTGCAAGTAACAAAGGTGCAAGTAAGAAAGGTGCAAGTAACAAAGGTGCAAGTAAGAAAGGTGCAAGTAACAAAGGTGCAAGTAAGAAAGGTGCAAGTAACAAAGGGAGACCTAAGAAGATTCGTGTTGAGAAAGAACATATTGTGGATGAAGATGAAGAGGCCAATATGCAAAGTGAGAAGGAATTATTTGATGAAGAGTATTTTACAGAGGAATTGGAGAGTGATGATTCACAAGAAACTGATAAGTATCCTTTATTTGTCATGCCAAAAAAAATGGAAGATTATAAGTGGGTTTTAGGAACCCTTTTCACTGGTAAAGAAGAATTTAAGGAGGCTATGACAACATATGCCATTCATAATGGGAGGGATTTGAAGTTTATAAAAAATGACAAACTAAGAGTGAGAGTTAAATGCAAGGAAGGTTGTGAGTGGTTTGCCTATTGTGCAAAGTTACCTGATGAAGATACATGGCAACTTAGGAAACTAGTTGACACACATTCATGTAATAGAGAGTATAAGGTCAAATTTATGAGATCAAGTTGGCTCGGGAAAATATTGTACTCAACAGTTAAAGAGAACCCGAACATAAAAATTATAGATATTTCTAACAAGGTTCATCAAAAGTGGAATGTTGGAGTAAGTAAGATGAAGGCATTTAGGGCACGTAGGGTTGCAATTGATATGGTTGATGGATCATTCAGAGAGCAATATATAAGATTGTATGATTATTGTCACGAGTTATTAAGATCAAATCCAAATAGTACAGTTAAGTTAGAAGTCCAAGCTACAAATTCAGAGGTAAGTGACTATGTGGACAGACCACTGTTGCCTAGTTTTCAACGCCTATATATGTGTCTTAATGGATGTAAAGAGAGTTTCCTGATTTGTAGACCAATAATTGGTCTCGATGGTTGTTTCCTTAAACGGTATTATGGGGGTATGATTCTTGCTGCTGTAGGTAGAGATCCAAATGACCAAATGCTTCCAATTGCCCTGGCTGTAGTTGAAGGTGAGACAAGAGATTCATGGACTTGGTTCCTTAAATTATTAATTAATGACTTGGGTGGACAACAAGCATGCAAGTCCTACACCTTCATATCTGATCAGCAAAAGGTACTCATTAAAGTTCTGTTTTGGTAATTCTGTTAGATTAGTAATTCTGTTTTGGTAATTCTGTTAGATTGGTAGATTGAAAATTCTGTTTTGGTTATTCTGTTAGATTGGTAAATCTGTTTTGGTAATTCTGTTAGATTTGTTATTCTGTTAGATTAGTAATTCTGTTTTGTGCAAGACTGCAAGTTGCATATTTCTGTTTTAGTAATTCTGTATGATTCTGCATTCTACTTTTCTGTCATCAAATCATCCTGGGAAAAGTTGTGTATCTCTGTCACCTGTAAATATAAACATTGGCTTAATACAATGGGATCAACACAATTCAAAAATCATGCATTTAAACAGATCAGGGGCGTACAAACCTTTAAATTTCCTGCACGTTGCTCAATGAGGCAGGGAAAGAATTTAGAAAGCTGCAGAATTTAGAAAGCTGCATATTTTCTGTTTTGCTAATTCTGTTTAGAAAGCTGCATATTTTCTGTTTTGGTAATTCTGTTTAGAGCACACATTAAAGTCCATATTCATTATTTTTTGTTGTTTATGTAAGGGACTATTGCCTGCAATGGATGAGTTGCTTCCTGGGGTGGAACAAAGATTTTGTGTAAGACACCTCTATAACAACTTCAGAAAAATTCACCCAGGGAAGAAGCTTAAGGAATTGATGTGGAAGGCAGCCAAGTCAACATATCATCAAGCATGGGAAAGAGAAATGAAAGAGTTGAGGAAAGTTAACGAAGAGGCCTACAAATATTTAGTGAAGATTCCTCCAAGGTTTTGGTCAAAGTCAAGATTTAGTTTCAATTCTAAATGTGATGTGCTTGTTAATAATATGTCAGAGACATTCAATAGTGTCATAATTGGACCTAGAGGGAAACCCATAGTGACAATGTTTGAAGACATCAAATTGTACTTAATGGAAAGGTGGGTTAGAAATAGAACTACATTGGAAAGGTACACTTGTTCTGTTCTGCCTCAAATCAAGAAAAAGTTAGCAAAGGAACAAGAATTATCAAGAATGTGGTTGTGTAGGTAATATTGTTTTTTATGCTTTGGTTTTTATGATTTCTGCCTGCATATTATTATGATTTCTGAAATCTGCCTGCATATTATTATGATTTCTGAAATCTGCCTGCATATTATTATGCTTTGGTTTTTATGCTTTGTTTTCTGAAATCTGCTTGCATATTATTATGATTTCTGCCTGAAAGCTGCAGGCTGCATATTTTTATGATTTCTGTCTGATTTTGCATGATTCTGATCCTGATTCTGATCCTGTTTATGCTATGAATTCTGCCTGATTCTGATCCTGATTTCTGCCTGAATTCTGCCTGATTTCTGCCTGTTTGTGATCCTGTTCTGATTCTGATTCTGTCTGATTCTGCCTGTTTCTGAATTCTGCCGGATTTTCTGCCTGATTGTGATCATGTGTTAATTCTTCTTATTCTTATTGAACAAGGTATGCTGGTGAAAATATATTTGGAGTTAGTAACATCAACCACACAGGAGACAAGCCTGATTTCTGCCTGAATTCTGCCTGATTTCTGCCTGTTTGTGATCCTGTTCTGATTCTGATTCTGTCTGATTCTGCCTGTTTCTGAATTCTGCCGGATTTTCTGCCTGATTGTGATCATGTGTTAATTCTTCTTATTCTTATTGAACAAGGTATGCTGGTGAAAATATATTTGGAGTTAGTAACATCAACCACACAGGAGACAAGTTTGTGGTATCGCTGGAAAATAGAGAATGTTCATGTAGGAAGTGGATGCTCACCGGGATTCCCTGCTGCCATGCAGTTTGTTATTGCAACTTCCTCAAAAAAGATCCAGAAGACTTGATTCCAGCATATTATAGGCGAGAGACATATGCCGCATGTTACCGACCTGTTATTTACCCAACAAATGGACAAAATATATGGACTCAAACTCCATATCCTGATGTCTTACCGCCACCATCAAGAAGGCTTCCAGGAAGACCCAAAAGGTCAAGGAACAAAGATGCCGATGAAAAAAATAAGGACTCCACGATGATTAGTAGGAAAGGGATGTCAATTAAGTGCAGCAATTGTAAACAATCTGGTCATAACAAGGCATCATGTCCAAGCCAAACCCAAGAAAGCCAGTCTCAAACTGAAGTTGGTCAAGCCCAAACTAAAGTTGTCCAAGCCCAAACTGAAGCTGTTCAAACCCAAAT